>NC_136485.1:103569639-103589639 GCF_053919585.1 Euprymna scolopes
AACAATGATCATTTTTTTAATGAAATTCGGACAGTTATTATAATATATCGCATAATGAACTGTATTTATTTTTTTAGAGTAAGTAAATGGTACCGAACGTGTCTTCTACAAGGAGAAATATACACATTAGTATTGATCATATGTGTGAATATGATGGTATCTTTCATAGCAACCCGGGCATTGCTGTGTGACCCTGAGCGTAGTTTTCTATTTACTTGTTGCAATTAAGATAGTAAAATCTCTGCAGATATTAAATAATATTCTCGTTTTTAAACGTTAAATATATTTTCTTTAAATATATTTTCTTTACTATTTTCCTTTTCATACCCAATAAAATGATCATCTCGATTTTTTCATCTTATTTTCAGAGACAAAGAAACATCACGTGGGTGTCATAGTGACAGTAGCAAGACGCAGATGGAGTCTTTATTTAATATTAATGAGATAAAGTTAATCTATCAATTCAGCTAAAAGGAAATGCAATACTATATATCATGAAAGTTAATCTTTGTATATATGAGTTTACTACATAATAAAAAGTAGATGGAATTTAATTTTGTTACTAACCAATAAAAACACGGTTATATATATATATATATATATATATATATATATATATATATATATATATATATATATGGGTAGCGGGAGAGAGATCTTAGGTTGGTGCAAATTTTATATATGGTGTTATTTTATATATGATTTCTGAATTAATTCATTGATATATATAACAATGTTATATATCATTTTGAAGCGTGTTGTTCGCCCTATCGAGTGTTATTCCTTACCGTTTTTAATTTATTCATTTATTTTTTGCGGACTTTTAGAGAGCATGGACAAAATTCACATCCGCACGATTTCCTTGTTCCGATTCAAATAGGCCAAAAACCTGCCGAGACAGCTCGTGATAACGAAGATGCGTTTGGCCTAGGAACCACTAAGAAACGTATAGCACAACGGTGGTATAAGAAATTTCGCAATAGTGACGGGACCCTCTAGGATGACGACGGTCGCAACCGGCCGACTTCGGTTGATAGCCGACATTTAAAAGCAAAACCACACAAGACGTTGCCTTTGAACCCGAGTTCGACCACTCAACAGTCGTTAGTCATTTAAAGCAAATAGAGAAGTAAAAAAGTGAGACATTAATTGAACAATAATAAATAAAAATCGTCGTTTTGAGTTTTCGACGCAATAAAAACGACGTATTTCTCGAGCAGATTGTGACGTGGGAGGACAAGTGGATCCCCTACAACAACTGCGACGTTAGGTACAGTAATCAAATGCTGGAGAAGCTCCACAGTACTTGCCAACGCCGAGATTGCACCCAAAAGAGTTTATGGTGACATTTTGGTGGCCTACGACCGGTCTCATCAATCACACCTTCTTGAATCCAAGGGAAACGATTACGACAGAATAGTACTGCCGACAAATTGACGAAATGCATCAGCAGCTCCAACGTATGAGCCCGAGATTTTGTCAATATGGAGGGACCAATTCTCCTCAATGACAACGCTCGCCCGCATGTTGCACAACTGACCCTGCAGATCCTGAACGAATTAGGCTACGAGACTCCGCCTCATCCACAAAAAGTGACAGGACCTCTCGCCCACCGATTATCACTTTTTCAAGCATCTCGACAACTTCCTGCGCGAAAAATTTTCAAAGGCCGAGGTGGGACAGAATCGGCCTTCAATGACTTCATCGTTTCCAGAACTCCGGATTTCTATGCTAATTAGATAAATAAACCTACTTATTTCTAGTTAGCTAAAATGTGTCGATGTAATGGGTCTTTTTTCAATCGATAAACTTTATTATGAAAGAAGTTATGATCTTTTTAAGTGGAACGTTAAAAAACGGCATTATTTTTGCGCAAATCTAATAGCAGGGAAAACGTCGGATGCCTTACAGACGTCTATATTTTTCATGTAACAAGGGAAGAGGTGATTTTGAGATCATCGCTTGTGATTACTGCCCGCCAAGGGAAATTTGGGAGAGGGTGGCTTACTGGATCTTAAATGGAGTTGGAGGCAAAACGTTGGTCAAGCAGATTGTCTTTTCACTTGCTGCGTAGACAATTGCAAGGTTGTTGGATAGTGGGGAAATTGTTAATGTATATATATATATACACGTACATACGTATATATATATATATATATATATATATATATATATATACATACATAGTCATCTACATAGAGTACTGTTTCGCTGTTTCACAGCTCATCAGTGCGGCTAGACAGGTAACTGCCTCAAGCCAGGATCAAAACCTGGCCATCCAAATGACACCATTACGCTATACGGCTGCTGCTGCTGTGGGGGTAATGAATTTTAAGGATGTTTAGTTTTGACATCGTCCAAATGCCTCCGCTCGATTTGTTTACAAGAAGAGCGTCGCTTTATATATATATATATATATATATATATACATATATATATATATATATATATATATATATATATATATATATATTCAATCAGGAAAACCTGGCGTTGCCCGGAATTGAATGATGATCAACGAATATTTTAACACTCCCACATTGTCATGAAAATCGGTGAAATCAGCAAATTTTGAACCAAATTGAGAGATTGCCTGATCTAGTTGGGAACGCATCGCGGTCCACCGTGAAGAAGCTTCAAACGCCTCTCGCATTAACCTAGTTCACCTGAGTGTAATTACTTTTTAGTCCACCTAATGCTGAATTTTTAGCATTATTTAATGTATATATAATGACTGTTATTAAGTTTAAAATGCAAAAATCAAGTATCATGCTACACTGAGCTCTAAACAGAAACATTCATTTCAAACGCGCCCCCATCATATCAAAGAACCTACTGTTGATTTTACATGCCTGGTCTTACTTCTTGTTGGCCGATTATGGCTTGAATAAAAGTTTAAAGTTGATTTTTCTCCCTTTGACATTGGTATTCAAAGCCTAATTTTCTATTAAAAATTTATGAAAACGAAATTCTTACTTGTAATGGATATGCAAGCGAGTATATGAGGCTTAACTAATTTTCATGTTGATTTTAAAAACGAGCGATCGTTCATTTCTTATAGGATTTTATGGCTTATTATTTAATAATTTTTTTCATATTACTACTAAGCTTAATTCTTCTGATGCATTACATATATATATATATATATATATATATATATATATATATATATATATATATATATATAATACTAAAACTCTGTCGTTCTTGGTTGTTTGCTTGTTTGCTTGCGCACTATCCTCCTCCTCCTACTACTACTACTATTACTATGCCTCCTTTTCTTGCTACTGCTATTACTTCTCTTTAAAACTACTACTACTACGCCTTCTCTTTCTCTTCTTACTACTACTACTACTACTACGCCTCATCTTCCTTATCCTACTATTACTACTACTGGTTGACATGTATTTTCCCTAATACTACTCTACTATTTCTCCTACTACTAGTAGTACTACTACTACTACTACTAATGAATGACTCATAGTAATCTATATTCTTTTTTTTCATTTTAATATACTTTCATAGAAATGTTACTGTTATGTCACAAAAAAACTATTTTCTTTACGTCACAAGTCACTCATACATTAATTCCAAAGCTAATATAACATACTGACCCCTTAGTGGATGTTTTGCAACTAATCTGTATTACAACTATACTGTCGCAATTTTCTCACAAATAAACCAACTTTGACCTATGACCACGTATTTTTTTAACTTTGTACGTTTTCAGCGGCCTATTTTTTTGTGTTTTAAATTATCCAAATAAACAATTGTTAATACTTTCTGCATTTTTTACATCGTTCATTTCCATATTACGTTTAAGTTATTTTAACGCAATTTTCTTACAAATAAATCTACTATTTTACAATGTATTATTTTACTGTGTACGTTTTCAGCGACACATTTTTTCACGTTTAAATTAAAAGATATTTCAAAATTTGAATTTAACTTGAAGTATTATGGTATCTGTTCAGTTCACATTTGCCTATAAGTATGACAAACCACTTATAATTCAATGGCTGTAAGTTTTTTTTTCAAAAAACAATTATAAACAGAACGACTCATAGAAATCTATCTATATTCTTTTTTCATTTTAATATACTTTCATAGAAATGTTTCTGTTACGTAACAAAAAAACTATTTTCTTTACGTCAAAAGTGTCACACTCATACATGAATTCCATAGTTAATATATACTGATCCAACGGGTCATGTGTAGTCTAGTATATATATATATATATATATATATATATATATATATATATATATATATATATATATATTCAAGCAAATATTAAATGCAACGGAGACAATTTGCTTTATGATTCTTTGTTGAATTTTTCGATTTTACGTATAATCGTTTTTATATCAAAATCAAAAATATTAATAAAAGTTCAATAATTGTTGCTGCTACGAGTATTTTCGATTCTTCCACGAATCATCTTAAGGTAAAAGTGACCAGGAGCGAAAATGATAATTAAAAGTGAAAACTAAAATATACAATAAACGGCGTTAGATAAGTTTAAATATATAGAGTCGATGAAAAGTCGATTAAAAATTTGAGTATTAAAATCAGCAAGTTCGTGGACACTGTTAATAAAGTCAGTCCCTTACTGTAGGCTGTTTTTGAACCCAGTCAAATATATATATATATATATATATATATATATATATATATATATATATATATATATAGGTGTGTGTTTGTGTGTGTGTGTGTGTATCTATGTCTGTATATGTGCATCTTTATAAATATGTATATTTATGTAATTGTATATAAGTGTACATGGTACATGTGTGTATATATGTGTGTATATATGTATATATACATCTACATTTTACTGGAGATCTACATTTTTACGTATATGTATGTATGTATGTAGGTGCGTGTATATATGTGTGTATGTGTCTATGTGTATGTGCATAGGAGTTGTGTGTGTATGTCTGCATATAGATGCAAGTATGTCTGCATATACATTGTTTATATATATATATATATATATATATATATTTGCGTATGTGTCTGTATATGGATGTGTAGAAATGTACATATGTATTGTATGTATGTATGCGGATTTGCGCGTGCGTTAGCGTATGTATAAATCCTTAACTACCTAAAAACAACTCATTGTCAACTGAAATGACCACGTTGACTTATATCGACTACGAAAATTTTAAATGGAACCTTGTACTTGTCAAACACATGGCACCTACAAAAACCCGTCTACTCTCTCTCCTTCTCTTTCTCTCTCTCCCCCTCTCTATCTCTCTCATCTACTTCATATACCTGGCTGAACAAGTAAAAAGCAGTAAAAATTTTAAACCTATAAATTGAAACTACACCCCCTATCCTTACCCCCTCTCTTTTTTCTTTACAATCCTCTCTTTACCCCCCTCTCTATATCCATATATCTCCACCCACGGCTCCCTGAATCTGCTACCCACCACACAATACTATCTAATGTATTTTAACCTTAAAAACTGAAATATTATCGACATCCGTCTCCTCCTTATATTATCCCGCCACCTCTTTTTCTCGTATTTCTTCTAAAACACTTCTTCCAAATGCTAACAACAATTTCCGTAAGGTCTTACGAGGCCGTTGGATCGTAAACATGGTCCAAGGTCCGAAACATATGTAACCAAACAGATAAAACGGTAAAAAAAATAAAACACATATTTGCACTCTCTTCTGGTTTTTACTAATTACCAGTTTTACTATATATATATATATATATATATATATATATATATATATATATATATATATATATATATGTATATATATATATGTATATGTATACATATATATATATATATATATATATATATATATATATAAGTAAAGAGGTGAAAAACTACTTCTAGTTCGCAGTGTGGCACTGTATCTCAGTGCCACGGTTGCTAACACACTCTACACCATTCCCGGGTGATGATTTGACCGTGGGCGTAGAGATACACAGAAGTGCCATCCCGGAATTTCCTTTCTATATCGATCTCTTTTTCGACCGGACGGCAGTGGATGAGCACGTGTGTTTTTGTCTCTCTCTGAACGGGAGGGGCAGCCCCTTTCCATCAGCACAAGTTAAGACTATCTATGTAGCTAAATGTAAAAGTTTAAGCATTTATTGCTTTTGATCCTTTTTGTAAAATATTGTAATATATTTATGAATAGAAATAAAGTAGTTAATATTTATCATAAATATTACGATTGTGTCGTGTTATGTGTTTTATTGAGTCTGCCATGAATGTTTCTATCAAACAACGTAGTAGTCCGGAGGACGAAGAAAGAAAATTCCAACCAGAATGCCACCAGGGTGAAGAGGTCATCTTTAGAAAATAAAGGAGCCACATCCACATCGAACATCTCAGGTATGATTTTCTTCTTGATACACAGACCCTAATGACTGGCCATCTTCACATCTTCCCGTGACCGTTTCTAAGACAATTAGTGTAACATGTGAAGCCAGTCACACACCAATGACCGTCTGATCGTGTTAAAGCAGTAAATTACGACCGTTTTTACATGACAGAAATTCTTACGCAGCAAAACTACTTGAGAATGGAATTAGTAAAGCATGTATACATTTTATGCACACATTCTCATATGCGTAGATTTGTCGTAATGTTTGACGAAGAAAACAAAAATGGCTGAAACCTTACAATTCTGAGCGTATTTTGCAATAGGTCAGCCACCCCTGCTTCTTAATATATGTAAAGTGCGCTTTAGTATATTGTGTAAATGGAAGATGACCATAAAGCCTTGATTACGATGGCGAAAGTATGAAAATGTCATCAGTCTTATCGGAAATGAGCCCATTATGGTCTAATAAACATAATCAAATACGCGTAATTGAAAAATAGATGTAAATATGAAATGCTATAGGGAAGACTATGAAATTAGAAGGTGCAGGGTAATTTTAACATTTCTAGAAGAGTATTTAAACTAAATTATCTAAAATCTAACAATATTTTAAGTTCTTTACTAACAATATGAAATTGCGATTTAAAATAAGCCTTTTTAATTACATTCTGTGATATTGGTTCTACATTTCCAGTCAACACTTTTACTTGGAAAACAATAAATCTTTTCTCTCTGTTTTCTCGTCAATTATGCACGACTAAGCTGTTATATATTGTTCCCTCCCTGTAATTGATCCACAACAAACATCTGCCTTGCAATTATCAACGATGTCATTTAATCTCACGAACAGATACTACATCCCAGGCTGTTGTAGATGTTCTATTAAAACAGCAGAAAATATTCCAGGAGATCGATCCATTTTCGACGGATTCGGAAGATCGCTGCGAAAGAAACGCGACGCTTTTATCACCATAATAGAGATAGCACATAGCAATTCATATCCAGGAAAAAGAAATGATTTTTTTTATGAAGAATGACAAAGAAAACAGAAATCATACTATGAATTATGAACGGTGGATCTATCCTATTATTTGCGCTTCATGTTTTGTATTGATCTTTTCTGCATAAAAATCTTCTTTTATTGAGAAAAGTAAATATAAGTAACGATTAATTCTTCAATGAGCATATTCGTTCGTTGAAAGCATTTCACTGGTAAAAAAATGCGTGTTCGATATGTTTTTTTATAAATCAATTTCGTTTAGTTAAGAGTTGAATCGTTTAATTTCGGCTTTATTCTCTTTTCTTACTACTTATACATTATTAAATCTAAAAAAAAGCGAATTCAGACACATATTTATTATGTGTTGTATCTTTATGGAAGCGAATTGGTATTTATGATTATTTAGAATATTCGCACTACAATTCAGATCAAGGTTGTCATCTGCACAGCATTTCAGACGATGTGACGACGAAAGTTGCCGTGTTCCTTTTTTTTTTCTAGTCCAATTTAATAATCTTGATAACATACACGGGCATCTGGATACTATTCTAATACTAGTGCGGTTTTCTGTAAATGTCTGCTCGGATTTGCCCGACATCTAATATAAACCGCCGGAGTATGCTAATTAAACTAATAAAAACATTGAATAAAATATAATCAATGACAAAAATGACAGAAATGAAAGAAAAATTAATGAAAATGGATGAAGACATTTGAATTAAGATTGTTAAATGAGGAAATAAAATGAAGAAAGTGAAAAAAATAATGAACGCCAGAAAAATAAGTATAATAAATAAAAATTAGTATATGTACTTAAATGAGCTCCCATATATGCCTCTTGCGAACATTTCACGAAAGACACTCGTCTACTTTAAACCACTCTCAATAATTTTCCCCATTCTCTATCTCTGCCTAAACCTAAACATGGATTTTATGAACAAAACTTTTTCCCAGAATTGCCAGCCCGTGTAACTCTCTTCTGTTCGCCTGCTTTTCAGATGAATACGATATGGTCGTCTTCAAATCCAATGTAAACAAGTTATTGATAAGCCACTCTCGTAAGTAATCCAATTTGCCATATATCCACCACTAACGATTACTACGTTATTGTCTTATGCACTGCCGTGCACTCATTAATATTTATCCTCGAGTGGCACCTGGGTCTTGATAAGAGGTGACTCCTTTGTAAAAAAAAAAAGAAAACTAATGTCGACAGTTTGAAATGATACCAATAAAGATGACCGAATTTTCCAGTCAGATTTGGAAGAGTCAATGCGAAAGTAATGCGACGCTTTTATTACCACAATAGAATTAGCAGGTAGCAATTTATACATAGGAAAAGATATTATGATTTTTTTTTATGACAAAGAAAGCACAAAGCGTCCCGCGAATTATGAACGGTAGATCTATCTTATAATTTGTATTTCATATTTTTTCATTGATTTTTTTTTCTGCATAAACTTCTTTGTTTATTGAGAAAACCAACCTACGTAATATTTGCTACTTCAAAAAGCATATTTATTCGTTAAAAGTGTCTCACAGACAAAAAAAAGCATGCTCAATCAGTCCTCGTTAAGAGACAATTCTTTAAAGATTAACGTTATGCTTATTTTCTACTTTTCGTTCTTTAACACTTCTGCGCACCGGATTTCCATGATAATGGCTCGGGTTCGAACGGTAGCTGAGCTAAACCGCCGCAATATATCAAGCTTTCATAAAATTTTAAAACATTAAGAAACAAAACAAAAATACTGATTACAATGACAAAAAAGAAAAACAATAAAATAAAATATTTGTATTTTCATGGAGGATTAAACGGGTGCCATTTACGAAGACGATAAATTTTTTAATGGAAGTTGAATGCGGGAATCTGTAAGATAATATAAAGTCTAAGTATTAAATCTACGAAACATCCATCATGTTGTAACAGTACCAATCAATGTCATGCTTAATAATTTAATCGACAGTGATAATTTAAACCTGAACGTTTTAAAAGTTTGCCATATAGATCAATTTGTTGACTTATGCTATTAACCATAAACCTATGCACTCTGGTTTAAAGGTTTGAAAAGATGCTCGTCAATGTGACCAGATTTTATTTACGTATTCCAAGAAAAAACAATATCATGAAATAACCAGCTGTCCCGATGCGGCGTTGCCCAAGATAATGTTTTAAAAATGTTTTCTCGTATTTCTGTAAAACTATAACTGTTAAGTCGCATAATTATCATCGTATGTGTAATATTTCATTCGTAATAAGAATTGACAATGCTGCTAAATAATGTTTATTTGTATCATTCAGACTAGTACTCAGATCTAGATTTATATTTTCAAAACTTTTCGAACGCTGTAATGACCAATTATTATTCGCATATTTTTATGAGGACCTAGGCCATTTTCTAGACATATTTTATGATATATATATATATATATATATATATATATATATATATATATATATATGCAAAGATAGAAACCGGTTTACAATTTTTAACTGTTTTCATTATTTAATTTACTGCAGAATATTGTTTTCTTTCAAATAGCCATAGTTAGGTAAAATAGTTTATATAAGTTATTCTTTATTGTAATTAGCATCTATTTGACTTTTTTTCAGGTAAATTAAAAAAAATATATTATTTTAATTAAATGATGAATAAAATTGCTATTCATAATAATATAATATATGATATAGTAGCACACTTTTCTTCGTATCTTATTTATGTTAAATTTGATTTTAATAGAATTGACATTCAAATACTATGTAACATTGTACCCACGTTTACGCACGAGACCCACATGCTGTATGCCGTCTACACAACAAAGATGACCAACAAAAAGAATAACCCGAACACACATTTTCGTAACACCGATATTTATTTCTACATCATCCCGTCTCGCGTGACTTTTCGTTACGACGGTTACGTCTCTCACGTGATCGTCCCTCTAACGTGGCCATTCTCTTTTTTATAACTGTTTTCCTTACAGTAACCCATTTAACATTTCTTATGCATTTGTGTATCAGTGCTCTGTTACGATTATCTATTAATGTTGATCAATTATCGGGGTTTTAAATTCTGCAAAATACGTAGAAAAAATGTTAAAATAAAATTTTAAAATTAAAATTCCCTCAATATTATGATTGAAATGACTAAGTTTCATGTCTTGAGAATCGACAATTGTCAAAATGTTAGTGTACGTGTGTATGTATGTTGGGCAGTTAGTGCATTGTTTATTAATTCTAATATAGCACATTCCCTCTAACACACACCTTCGTAAACAAATGTGCGTTATAGAACTCTTAATAATTGTTATATAAAAATTATAAAATAAGAAAACTAAAAATGATGGCAACAGTTCTCTTTTTTATTGTCTTTTTTGTTTTTTCTTTTATTTATTTATTTATTTATTTTATTTTATTTTTGTGCTTGGAAATTTGCGTTGTACGTTAAGGTCTGGCTATGAAATAAACGGATTTTTCTTTTATCTACATAAAAAACAGTATGTGCATTTATTGTATAAATATTTAACCGACAAACTCTTTACCTACTCGTCAAGTTCACTGAGATTAATAGAAAACAGTAATCATACAGCAAGTATGATTAATCTCGAGTAAAATTTTTGTTTGAGTAGACCAATAATGCGTACACAAATATGTTTGCAAGTAAAAATGCAAAATGTTATTAAATTAACATGCTAATATTTTATATTGGTTTTAAACATGCACACATTCAATCAATGTTAGAAATGGTTTAATTTAAAATCTTTCTCCCCTATCTAAGCTCAAATAGTAGGGAACGCGGCTGGAGCCCCAAATGTTTAGGTTTAGATTCTAGGTGATAGCAACCAATTCACATTTTTTTAAACTTTTGAAATCCGTACTATATAAATATATATAATTCAATAGATAATTTATACCGTAAAAATGAATACAGAATCAGCATAAATATAAATATATGTCAGTGTATTTGAAAGCTTTGATATCCATCTCTCCTATGCTCATCTACCTAATCCGCAGTAAAGCTAAATTTTTTATTTCGATTTTTACTGATGATATTCAATAATTTTTAAAACTTTTGAAATCATTATGATATGTTGAGTAAAATCAATGTAATATTTTTTCTTTTATAATATATACGATATTTGCATTAAATATACCATATTTAAGCCGATTTCACATTCGGGCGATGTTGCGCGTCTTGTTAGTTTAAAATATTACCTACGATATTACATACCTTATATCTCTATAATAAACAAGTGAACAGAAGACAAAAATATTTTTGATAGGTAACTTATTATCCTATTTTGGATTTATAATACTGAGGTATTTACGAATGTTTTTTAAAAGCAGGTTGTTCAAAAGTAAATATTTTTAACTTAGACCATTGAAATACTTGTTTATTCGATATTGATAAATTTTATATAGTTGTATATAAAATCATGTTTTAGTGGCGAAGTTAAACATAAAATTAAGTAGTTATATCAAGTTTAAATACGAATATTACTGAATAAAATAAAAACGAATATCTGTACGTGATGTTGCCAAGCTTATCAAAATCTTGATTTCAGTAAAACAATTGGCCCCAACGTGATTCTAGTCATAGTGCTCAAAATACTTCAACTGGAACTAACGCTCGTACTTACAAAATATTTAAATGTTTCCTTAATGTGAAGGCTTCCCAATTACCTGAAACATTTCACTAGTCTGCCCCGTATTTAAAATTTCGCAAATCAGTCATCCCATTATCAGGACATACCAACCAGTCTCCTGTGCATCCTGAGTAAGATGCTAGAATATGTGATAAACAGAAAATGGTTTTCCACCTCAGCGAATATAACTTGCTTAGTGGCATGCATTATTTTCTCCGTTCTGCGAGCTCTACAGCTTGTGTACGAACTGTTATGACACATAGATTTAGTGACTCTCTTGACAAAGGTCTGGTTTCTAGAGCAATAGCTCTTGACATGTCAAAGGCTTTTAGAAGAGTGTGGCATAAAGGTCTACTTCACAAGATCGACAACTATCGAATAACTGGAAATGTCATCTCATAATGTAGTCGTTGATGGACATAAATCAAGGCATCATAGTAATAACGCTGACGTCCTTAAAGGTCCCAGCCGGGGTTCAAGTCTCTACCTGATCTTCCTTAATTATCTCCCAAATCACATTCTTATAACATTCGTAGATGTTTATGCAGACGACACTGAAATCTATGACAACACTTCAAAGGTAAGCAACGACCAAATCTTTCTGATTCTCTTTCTTCTGATTTTGAGAACGTAGTTCAATTGGGATAAAAAAGTAGTAGGTGTTTTGTAATGCATCTAAACCCAATCTTCTATCTTTCATCATAATCGCTCTGAATCCCAACACACCCCAACTGAAATAGAGAACTCTCATCTTGTCTTGACAGGCTTGTAGGACTAGACCTTCACTCCTGGTCTGAAATGGAACACGTATCTTAAATTGTTTTCCAAGATCCCTGGAAAACTGTTTGGATCAACGTACCGCTCCAGTAGGTATTTTACTGCCGATGCAATCCTCTATATGTATAAGATATAGAAACGCCCTACAATAGAGTACTGTTGGCGCATCTGGAAAGGAGCTGCTCGACACGCATTATGAAGTCATGATAGTTCTAAAACCGGCTTCGCAATCCAGTAGTTATTTCTATTTCAAATGCTCGACTGAATTTCAATCTACGGTTCCTCCATGTAAAACTTAAACACTCGACCAGATACAATACTATATACACCTCTCTATACCTGCGCTTGGAACTAAACGCTGATGTCAACTTTCTCAGATGTGCCCGATTCAATATATCATGATAGTCACGAAATTCCATGTAAACAAGTTCTTGTTGAGCCATGCATAATCAAATTTGGCTTAATGTATAATATTAACGAAAGCTACACAACCACCGGTCATTTATTGCCCCTTTATCCTCGAGTGGCTTCGGAACTTGATAAGTTATGAGTCCCAAAATAAAAAAACGAGAAAAACAGAAATATTAAAAAAAATAGGATAGTGATTTAATTCCTAAGATGTTACTAATACTTTTTTTCTGTTTAGCTTTAAGTAATCTATGCATTTTTCTTAGGCATATGAGGAAGATAGAGTTATCTCTTTTGGCGTAATTTTTATATGCTTTGAAAGCGAACATATATATTCACACACACATTATATATATATATATATATATATATATATATATATATATTAAAGCAGACCTTGTTAAGGACAACAAAAACCGTCTGTTTTGTAATGCCTTTAAGATTTTACAATTTTTGGTGTTATCTTTTTTGTATATATGTCTAAGCATTTTTCTTCTTGAAATATCCGCAATTTTTTAACTTTTAATTTTTCGTGTAATCATCTGCACATCTACGGAAATTTCTGTGAGAGGCTCGGTGGAAATTATGGGTAGATTTATATATATATATATATATATATATATATATATATATATATATATATATATATATATATATAGGAAATTTATTACTGTGAGTCCAGAATGAGTTTACAAATTGTTTCAGCTAGAGGAAAATTCTCAAGGAGAGGAAAAAATCCAACTAGCATCGTCAGAATTCATAGATGTACTAAGTTATAAAGTCAAATAAGAATGGAAAAATCGTAGATAAAGGGGAGTTAGAAAAGAAGGGGGAGTGGTAGGGAGAGGACGTTGGAGTTTAAAGCAGTAGGAGTGTCTTCAATAAGAGAGGGGTTTATAATTAAATATTAATTATGTGTAAATTCTTATATACGTTTTTTTTTAACGGTTTAAACTTAAAAGACGCTACTTTTATTGATAACGGCATAAGTAACAGTTAATTTAAAGAATCACCATGGCAACAGGTTGGAGAGTTAATGTAAGTGAAGGGACGGGTTAAAAATGGGGTTTAAAGTGATTTAGCCGGGTGGGGAGAGATTGAAAGATATTTATTGTTTATAAAATGGAAAGAAAAAGAAAAGGAAAAATAAGTTAATGAATTATACTTTACAGGTTTATTTTGATAGTATAATGATATATATAATTAAATATAATATATATATATATATAAATAAATTAGCCGGACAGGTAGAAATAATACGTTACAGGTTTATTTTAATAAAATAAAACAAAATAGGTGAAAGCTTAAGTAAGTAACTTAAATAATATATAAAAAAATGAAGGGAAAACATTTTTTAATAAGTAACACACAAATACAAGCACACGCATTAATATGTACAGCAACTGCACATACGTAAATGGGGGAAAAGCACATGCGTGATTACACATACATATATATATATATACATATATATATATATATAAACATGCATACACATATATATGCACACATACGCAGATACGTAAAAATACACGCATATATACATATATAAACATATATATATATAAATACACATACATCCAGATGCACACACTTACACATACATTTACATATATATACCTATACATATACATACATATATATATATATATATATATATATATATATATATATATATATATAAATAAATATAAATTAGCTGGGAGGGGGGGGAGAAATTGAGAAATATTTTATAAATGATTTTTAAATTTTCGGGCGTTGTAGTTTAAGGAAAGAGAGAAGGAAAAAATATAAATTAATGAATTATAAGTTACAAGTTTATTTTAATAATATAGAAATAGGTAAGAATATCAGTAAGTTAATCAAATAATAATAAATTCATAAAATTATTAGGGAGATATTTATAATAAGTGAATAAAACACATACACAAAAATACACATGTAGAAGATACGCAGACAAATACATATATATATACAAACACATACATATACACACATGTAGAAGATACGCACACAAATACAAATACATATATATATATATACATATGCATATATATACATATAAATACATACATACACACATATACATACATATACACACATACACACTATATATATATATATATATATATATATATATATATATATATATATATATATATATATATATATATATATATATATAAATTAGCTGGGCAGGGAGAGATTAAAAAAATTAATTTTTTGTTTTTAATTTATTATTTATAATTTTTTTAATTGTCGGGCGTTAAGTTGAAAGAACGAAAGGGTAAATAGAAGGGGAAATAGGTGAATTATACGTTATAGGTTTATTTTATAAAGTAAAAATAAGTAAGGATATCAGTAAGTTAATTAAATAATAAAAAATAATATAATTATTAATAAAATGTTAATAATAAGTAGATAACAAAAACACACAAATACATACACGTGAGTACACATGTAAAAAATGTACACACATCAATGGGGGAAGAGCATGTGCTTGAGTATATATACAAACACAAATACGTAAATATGTGTAAATAAGCTTCGTGTTAAAAAATATGATAATAATTATTGAGAGAATTAGTAAGAGGTAAATATAAAAGAAAAGTGTAAAGTATATGTAGATGGTAAATTAAATAATTAATTAAAATAGAAGGTAAGTAAATGATTAGTTATTAACAAGTAGATAATAGACCGAAAGGCAAGTCGAAGGATACCAATTGTGATAAGTACGTAATTGAAAAATTAGAAATCGAGACCTACCCATGGAAATAGCCAATAGGAAACTATGAGGCGAGAACCTTTAAATCGTGACATAAGGAGTGATTAAGGCACAGGGGGGGTGTACAAAAATGAGTTAGGTAAAGAGAGATGCAGCTAAAAAATGGTGGGATTAATAGGTGGGGGTTCTGTGGAGGGGTTCTTTTAGAATGAATGGGGGACTATATAGTTTCGGTTGTAAATAGAGTGTGTGTAATTCGTTAGTGTTAGATTTTAGGGGTGGGTTATAGTTATTACTAGAAGGGTGAGAAGTTGCTTAACAGGTGGGATTTATAATGTTTACAATTAAGTGAGGTTTCAGTTTTTTTATTTAGAAGTTTATCTCTATCTCTAAAATTAGTAATCAGTAATTTTTCAGTTAAGCATAAATAACATGGAGAGTTTAGTGATTTACAGGTACTAGCTCTATTCAGAATTTCCCAGCTAATAATTGGGGTGAGGTTGTTTCGGGTAGGTAGTAGACAGTGGTTAGTTATGAAGTACTATTGGGGTGGTTGGGGTTATTTAGGGAGCATTTATGCACTCTAAATCTGTCTTTGAACGTGGTGCTTGAGAGACCAATGTAATTTTTTTTGTTTTGTGGGTCTTCAGCAGGGGCAATAGTTGCTTTGTAAACCACATTTGTTGAGAGACAATTTTGCTGGAGCGGGCATTGGGGTTTGTTTAGGCAGTTACAGTTATTTTGACCATTGTTATTATAGTTGTGGTTATTTAGCATTTTATTGTTGTGTTTTTTAATTTTATTTTCTAGATTATTTGTGCAACTGTAGGTAAGCTTAATAGTGTTCTTATTAAAAATTTTATGTAGAATATTATTAGGGGGGAAGTGGTGATTAAGAAGCATGAAGAATTTTTACCTAATTTAGTTTTTATCATATTATTATAGGGAGGGTTAAACCAGAGGACTTTGCGGGATCTGTTATTCCTATTTGTATTGTTGGGTTTATTAGGGTCCAAGTATGTAATATTAGGGTTGGAATATCCAGATTCCTTTAAAGCATTTTCAAAGAAGGGTTTGTGTAGGTTAAATATGCTGGAGTTAGATGAGTTTGTGCTAAGCCTTTTTTAATAATTTTTAATTAATTTAATTCTTAATAATTTTACCGTAACAGTTAATGTTTTATATATATATATATATATATATATATATATATATATATATATATATATATATATATATATATATATAACATTTACTGTTACGGTAAAATTTATATTGCAAAAAAAGACGTTTAAACATAAAATTTAGGATAACGACCCCACTCTATATGATATATATGAATATATATATTTTATGTTAGTTCAACCAGAATATAATTATTTAGAGTAAATTACTTAGATTCATGGGGAAAGCACTGTGAGCCTTCCGTAGGGTTTCGCTAGTAAAGATTATTACCATATCTAAGATGATCGATAATTACAATACCCATATGTTTTTAACGATACATCGAACAACTGTATAAGCCGGACTCCAAGCCTATTCTCAGTGGTGCATGTTTCACTGGACAAAGGGGATTTAAACTTATAGTTGTACCTTCCCTTAGATGAACAACCTCCAAAATTGCACCAGTGATTCGCCTTACTGTTATAAGAGACAACTTCGAAATGCACGGCATATGCTTGTACTTTATGTACATAAAAACAGTAAGTGCATGTATCGTGTAAATATATTATAAAAACTAAAATCGATATAACAAAAAAAAGTTTCAATAATTGTAATAACATCGATTAATACTAAGTGACGTTAATGTTAAACAGTTAACTTAAGTTTTCTTGTATTTGCTTAATAGTTTACAACCTTTAAAATTAATTAGACATCAGCATCATTTTTCAGACTAAATGTTTATTGCAATATAATTTAGTCGTACGGAGGATAAGGCGTTGATTTTAATAGACAAGATCAATGCACAACGGAACATATGTACTTATTGTTAACAAACATTTATTTTCACGGATAGTTATCATATGTTGTTTTATTCAATATTTTAACTTTTGGGGGATTAGAGTACAATATATCTTAGATGATATGGTAATCGGGTATACATCGCAAAAAGTATAAACTGGCAGTATACACCGTTTGACGACAAAATAATAACATTTGTTTTATTGTATGCCATTCAATCACGATTTCTTATGTGTTTCAGTTTTTAATAACACAAAAATATTGATTTACCATTTATGGAACAAGTATAACTGTGCATATTGGCCTTTACGATCGATTTTTAAATCATCAGTTTACAAAAAAAATATCAATAATATTTTATTATTTAGAAATATTTAAAAGAATTAATGGACTGTTAGAAAGTTAAATCGTAATATAATCCTGAAGGGCTTCAATATATTCGTTTTTCTTTTTCAAATTTGCAAGCGATACAGGAAAGTATAGAGGTGTAAATTTACATTTACGCAAGGCACAAAAATTTTACATTAAGATATTAACAAAATGTAAAAAATCAGAATAAAAAATATTTTATTAAATAGAAAATCGGAAAAAATATATTATATTGAAATAAAAAAACGGGAGAAAATCATTTAATAGGAAATTATCTGGACGATAAACGGAAAATAAATTGCAAATAATTTCAAACTACCGGAAGTTGACTCTCCAAGCTAAATGCCATGAAAGATAGCCGTAAAAAGATAAGGTAAAGTTATATTTTGAAACGGAACAAATTAAAAATAATACGGATAAAAAATCTACTAAAAGGCATTTAATATGAATGAACACGAAATACCAAATCAAATTTAAGGAAGCACGTCGTAGGGAAAGTTGTAGTGCAACTTGATATTTTTCGAGAATTTCCGCTGTACAGTTTAATATGAACCCAAACAGAATATGATAATATATATATATATATATGTGTGTGTGTGTGTGTGTGTGTGTGTGTGTGTGTGTGTGTGTTTATGTGCGTGTGTGTTTGTGTTTGCGTTTGCGTGTATATGTGCGTGTACAGTGAGTTTTAAAAATACGTATGGAATTTACGTTAAAAATAATTTTCCTCGTTTCATTCTCATAAAGATGTGTCAAATCATTACCGGACTAATCCTCACTATATTGAAATGCAGAAATGCTGCGTTGTTTTATTGCTATAGGTATTGTCAGAACTTAGCTTTACTTATGTATCGAGCACTGCCGAAGTAAATACTAAAAATAGAAACATAACATTTTATGTAATGCATCAATTTTTAATCATAATAATGTTAATAGTGTATATATATGCATATATATACCCAAAATACAAACACACACACACACACATATATATATATATATATATATATATATATGTGTGTGTGTGTCTGTATAAAAGAAAAGTAGACACTCATAGAAGCTGTTTTTTCAATAAACATAATTTATAAAAACATATCCAAAATAAATGGTTACAGATTGTGATAAACATAGAGAGAACCAACCTAAGAAACGGGCGAGAATCTGTCTCCGTCGCAGGCTGAAAGACAGAAAAAGAAAAAAAAAGAGGCCAAGATGGCGGCTGTTGATTTTAAAGCCTCCGATCACGTGTAGATCTCGAGCAGTCTCGTGTGGTATATACAAATTGGGTGTGCCCGAAACATTTTAAAAGACGAGTCGCTGGGAGGAGTGGGAGAAGCATTTAAGACATGTGAATAGAGAACATCGATGTGTATTTCGTGTTGTGAACAACAAACTCTACTCGACTCAACTTGTGACTACCGAACCTCTGCTTGATGTTTAAACCAAAAATTGTGTTGCTTTGCGTTAGACAAAGACTTCTGTTACACAGGTTTAATAACTAATACTTGGTTGTCATTCTCCTTTGCTGTTTTTAATGCTAGGACCCTTCTGGGCATGGCAGTGATCAGTTGACAAATATAATCTTGAGGAATTTCTTGCCATGTCTGACGCAATAATGCTTAAAGTTCAGGCTTAGAAGATAGCTTACCTTTCTATTTTCGAAGATTCCGATCGCATATGCTTCAAATATTTTCTAATTGGGTTCATACCAGGGTTCTTTATCATGGAAGTTCATTAGTCCCATTTTGG
>NC_136485.1:103594639-103872139 GCF_053919585.1 Euprymna scolopes
TATTAAATGTCTCTACAACCTCTAAAAAAGACAGTTTTCCCAAAGTATAATATATAACTCGATTGAAACTTTTGACAGAGAACGACAAAACATTGGAAACAATTGATGCTCACATACTGTGAACAATAGTTCACTGAAAAAGGTACTTGTTCTGTTAAGAAAACCGAGAACTATCGAAAATAGTAGGTTCATGTCCTTTATATTACCCAAGAAAACCACAGAGTTGTATTAAAAAAGAGACTATTAAGCGTCAATCGGAACTATTCGAGCCTAAAACAACCTTGTTCCATAAACGTTGAAAATGCCTGAGCATAGTCAAGAAAAATCTGCAAGATTTTCTAACATTTGAAACATCGTAGTTCTATAATGATTTCAAACTAGCCGATGATTTTAAGTGTTTAATACTTTCGCAAGGGTTAGACACCGAAGTCAGATGACGGTTATAGACCAAGCTTGAAAACAAACAAGGGTTGACTCTTTAGAAATTAACAGAATACTATCAAAGAGTGATTTCTGTCAAGTGTAATGCAAAAGATCGAGGATTCAGGTGTTGCTCAGATTAGAAAAATCAGAAGCAATTTAATCGCCTATTCCTCTAAAATAAAAACAAAAGCAAAATGTATGTTCGATATCGCGCAATAAACAAAACGCACATATGCAAACAACGGCTCGGACCTTGTCCCATCGTAACATTAGACGAGATTCTTTCACGTCAGGAAGAAAACATACTGCAAAAACTACAATTATAATGGTCATCGATTAAATCAGTGCTAGTACGCAACTCAAAACAAGGAAACTTAAGAGTAAAAAAGGCAAGCTCAATCAGATATCATAGTCGATAGGAATTTAAGAAAATATCTGACGATATTTTCAATAACTTCTTTAAATTCTAGCTTTACTCGGGTTCTGATATTTCAATCATCAACTGGTATACTTGAAGACAATTCAACACGGCGCCATTTTAAAAGACGGAAAACTGTAACATCTGCAACTGGCGAGAATATTTACCTCTTAGGCGAGGTAGCCCTTACTGTAACACTAAACTGAATCACCAAAAAGCTGTAATATTACGTACTAAAATATTTAGATCATCTGTTTAGAACAGACTGGATAAAAAATCAATCTATGTGACTGTCCAATGGATGCCATTTTGTCCTAAAATAGCAAGTACATTGTCCACATCGGCAAACCTCAAGAAGGAACCTCAACAACAATATACTTAGTGTTTTTTTTTTGTTGACAGTCTTCAGAAATGTACAAAATTAAAAACTAAGCTCAAGGTGAAGGGCGATGCACCAAGAAGAAATGGAATGTATCTTTCGCTGCTCTGGAGAAACTCAACAAGCAGGTATTCTGTCAAAAGCAGATTAAAACGAATGTGCAGCACCTACGGTCAAAGTAAAAAAAAAGAATTCAAACCAAATACGAATATGCGGAGATTCTCGACAGGATTAAATGATACCTTGTAAGTAAGATCACTATTATCGTCTCCCAATCTGTTTTTTCAACAAGTAATAGTGGAAAAATCTTATCCCAAATTGACTTCTCAGATTCATATCTTTAAATAGAGATGGATAAAAAAAAAGTGCAAAATTACTCTGCATAAACAACCATAGAAGGTTGGACAAATACAATACTGGCCTCTGGTGTTAAGATTGCATCTCGAATTTTGCAAGTAGATCATTATACTATGTTGAGCGAACTCGACTCCGCAACAGCATATTTGGATGCTATACTAGTGACCAGTAAAAACAGAGCACAGCAACCATGCAATAAATGCATGCAAGAAAGTATAAGAATGCGCGTTTAAGGTTAAGGAGGTAAAGCGCGACTTGTTCTTCCCAGAGATAACATACTTAAATCATATCATAACTAGAGACAGCCATTGGCCGGATACAGAAAGAGCCAACGTGATCGAAATATGCAGGTCTCAGATAACGCTCGAGCCTTACAACGTTTCTTCGGGCGAGCTTACTTTTTATACGGGTTCAGTAAGAACCTGCAGAATTTGAAAGGGCCTATCAATGAACGTAATAAAGGAAAAATATGATTATTGGCCCCTGTATTACAAGGCGCACTTGAAAATATTAAGAAAACACTTCAAATATTCTTCTCACCCACTATGACTTTAATCCTACATAATAGTCGCAAGTTATGTAAGATCGTACGGCATCGGTGCTTGCATTCTCCATAAACTGCCAGATGTTTCGCGAAAAGCTGTAGCACACGTTTTCAGATCCCTACTAACAGCTGAACAACAATGTTTTCAAAGAGAAAAGGGTCTCTAGGAATAATATTCGATGCTACAAAGTTCCACATATGACTACATAGAAGACAGTTTATACTAAAAACAGACAAATAAACCGTTGATAACAATCTTTCGGTCCAGGAAAGGTCTGTCAGTTTATATTACAAATCGATTGCTTTGTTTGAGAAGGATTCTTTTAAACTACAACTTCAAAATCGAATTTCATACAGTTAAAATTATTTGCCATGCGGACAGTTTATCGCGGTCTCATTCCCCCAAAAACGGAACTTTTCGGAGACTCAATTATTACTACACTAAGGACAAACTGCGAAATCATACACGATTTGCGAATACATTTAAAGAGCTCTCAGTGACTTTAGCCGACATTAAAAAGAAGTATCGATAGAATGAATTCATACAATCCATCAAACACAAAAATCTATAATAATATCCGGAATGTGCTAGATTTTGTATTTTCTTCTATGATTATGTCCTTAGCGTAGTAATAATTGAGTCTTCGAAAAGTTCCGTTTTTGGAGGAATGAGTCGCGATAATGGCCGTGTCGTGATTCTAAACAACATACAAAGAAAAATCTTTAGTGAATCTCATACTGGAAAACCGGGGAAGAACCGTACAAAAAAGCTTATGTGCTGCTATTTATATTGGCCTTATATTGACAAAAACATAGCAGAAAGTATAGAATTTGCAAGAAATACGCGCTTGCAGCAAAATCCCCAACGACTACGTGCAAATCCTGACCAACACACAGACAATCTATGGGAGAGAATTCATGTAGATTTTTCAGAATCCTTAGACAACATGTACTTCCTGATTGTTGTGGATAGCTACTCAAAATATCCAGAGGTTCTACAATGTAAAAGACTAACCACCGAATGCGCTATAGGATTTTTACACGACCTATTCGACCATTTCGGCGTGGTAGATTGTTAAGTGACAGATTACAACACTCAATTCACTTCAAGTAGGAATTAAAAAATTCTGATAACGGGATCGTTCACTAATATATGCACTTTTTAGAAATAAATTACCAGAAACTTCGATCTTTTTTGTCAAATGCGTTACGTATCTAGCTCTAAAACAATCAGATATGTACGGACGCCTATTTTCTTAGTGTTTCTTTTCGACATGTAAAAATCATGTTGAATAAATAAGTTATATGTAAAAAAGATTTTCATTGATCTTTCATTCAGATAAAAAGTCTACATTTCCTATTTCAAACTTATAAAAACGAACTTCTTAATATACTCAGTCATGAAAATATATATTCACCTTGTGTGCGTGTGTGTGTGTGTGTGTGTGTGTGTGTGTGTGTGTGTGTGTGTGTGTGTGTGTGTGTGTGTGTGTGATCGGAATTTTCAAGGAATCTCTTCTCTGAATTTTTGGTCAACCGACTTGAAACTAAAGGAATTTAGACTTGTGGAACAATTTCAACGTCGTTTTTGTAAAATATATTCTAAGTGGTAAAAATTCAATAAAAGAAGAGTTTCCTTTAGTAAGAGAAAGTCAATAAAAGCTATTCTTCTACACACGTGCAAATATACATCTACAACTTGAAGTCATTTAATTTTTAATTTTTCTTATCGATCTGCCGACACATCAACTGGTAGAGACCAAACTGGGGCGCTAAATATGTTGGTTTTGATTCTAGCTGATGTAAACCAAGTAATTCTTTAAACTTTTGGAATCATTACTACATATTATTAGATATAATAAAAATTTATTTAATACTCTTTGAAATTATTCCAAAATATAAAACAGTATAATTTTAACAGCAGTAATTATAATTCGATAAACATATGATCTAAAACATCAAACAATAGTGAAATAATCAAAGCTTACTTTAAAACCATTACGTAACATATTGTAACAAAACTGCGCCACAAATAAAATGAAAACAATGAGGGTAAAATGCTACAGCTCAACGTTTGAAAGGGACAACTAGTTAATATTATACAAATGTCTGATCGTTTACTTTTAAGTTCGGTGGATGTGATCTAATGGTATTACATGAGACACCGTGAAAACGTAATTAAAAGGCGCCGATGAATTTCGAGGGAAACTCGAAATTAAATTTAACATCGGACGCAATTCCACTGATTGCAATGAAGTATAAAAAAAAAACATTTTGATGTCGCTGAAAAGAAAAGTCGAAAATTAATCGAAAGCAATTTCACTTTTTAAAATGTATACACAAATGGCAGATTTTAAGAGTAGCAAAATAAAAATCTTTCTGGAAGATTTCATTTTTTTCCGAATTCGTCTGATTTAAACTTATAAATCTTTTTTCATAAAATATATAGTGAATCCTCGCATAAATTTTATAAAATAGAAATACAACTGCCACAGGGATTGATGAAAAATGTAGATATATAATAATTGCGTACCACTTCCATTCTATATTAATAGGACAATTTTCGTAGTTGTTATGTGATATTTTATAGAGTTCCTTTATTATCTTCATAAGCATTCAAATAATTGCTACTGCATTTTATCTTGAAAATAAATCCAGCTGTGTGCAAATAATTTCCCTAGTGAAATTATAATTTATATAATCTTGGAAGTGTCTTATAATTTTTGTAAATTTTCACAGTACTGTTCTACAGTACCTTTGTTAAGTCTTGTATTCTGGCGGATATGAATATTGATTAGCGGATTCTGATAGATATAAAAAGAATGGATGAAAACGAAAAATATAAGAGATACGATTGGATAGAAACAAAAATTATCTATTATGGCATAGCAATACATTATTCTATTCTTGTTTGTAATATATTAACAAAAAACAGGAGTAGTGAGAGTGTTTTAGTGGTTAACGACACAGTCTGGTTGCCCCACTTCGAATCCACTTCGTTCCACTACAATTACATTTACTTAGGATGTTGGCAACTTTTACATGGTTCTTTTCGTAAACCTTGACGTGTTACGAGAAAAAAGGCAAAATAGAACAATATCGGTAAAACCAATATCAACAATAGAATCTTTGGCCATGATGATAAATATGAACAAAGTAAAATCATTAATAATGCGCGACAATTGTTTTTACTCTTTTAGTAGAGTGCATCGAAACTCCACTGCCGGGTTGAAAGTCTATGCATCTACTGCGTTATCATGCCAACACTCGCCCGGAATAAGTGACATCTAAATGCCCCCAAACATCGTTTCAATGTATCCGAGAGCTTAGACCGATTGTTTTCATACACAATAATAATCTTTTTTGGAGGCAGCGAGCCTTGAATTTAAATAATTTTTTTCATCATAAAAATATTTCGTTTATTGAAAATATTTATTGTTGACATTTTAAATTTAAACACAATTTCGTGCATCTGGCCCAGTGGCATTATCTAGATATTAATGTTAATTAGGTTATTTTTCAGCACCAACGCTTAAGATGCTGTCTTCCAATTGGGATATTATGTCTGGTGTCTCAACGTACAGATTGGACTTAACATATTACTACAAAACATAATCTTATAGTATTTTAATCTTACCTACTAGATGCAAGTTTACACGTCCATTTCAATATATTATTCTTCTATCGAATGTTTCTCAGAGTAAGTGATATTCTCTCGCGCTGTGTGGCATGTCGCTCTGGTCTACAAAATCACATGATGAGTTTTTAAACTAAGCTGAACCCAAATTAAGTGATAGTTGCAAAATCTGAAATTAAAAAAAAATAGAGTTGTCAAATTAAAGTTCACCGCCCCTAAAAACTCTGCTTATGTGATTTGGGAACAACTCATACCTGTTAGAATTAAGAAAATAATAACAAATCTTATTTTAACGGATACAACTTAATAAATTAATTAGTTGTAAGAACACGTGACAGGAATTGGCGGTGACAATAACAAAACTAGGTAATTTCCAAACCACCCTTGTTTGTACATGGGTCTGCGATGACCGTACTTCGAAATGAATTGCTTAGCTGAACTTAAAGCATAATATAAAAGGTCACAACAGAGAATTCCATAGTAGAAGTAATTGTAAATGACAAAATCAGTAATCGTCGCATATTCCCAACATGTAATTTATGAAACAATTCAGATAATTTTACACACACACACACACACACACACACACACACACACACACACATACACATATGTGTGTGTGTGTGTGTCTTATTTTTTTTATTACCGTTCCATCTGTTTGGTTACATATGTTTCGGATGTAGGACCGTGTTTACGATCTCGTTACGAGCCTCATCAGACCTTACAGAAATGGTTGGTTAGTATTAGGAAGAATTGTTTTTAGTAGGAATACGGGGGAAAAAGGAGGGGGTCTTGGGGTAGGAGATAATCTGCTGGCTTTTGTGACTATATGTAGATGTGTGTCTTTATATGTCCGCATGAGTGAGCATATATGTACAGATATAGCTATGCCTGGATTTATATACATGTATGTGTCTGTACGCCTATACCCATAACACACTTCACACTGAAAATGAAGTTAAGCATAGCCACTGCAAAGGGCAACATGGTAGGAGCCTCACTCTAGGTATATGAACCTAATAATTTTTTAACCTTTATGCCCCATTAAACCCCCTCCCATTTTTTACATAGAAACTATAAAATAATCCCCATCCAATAAGCAAAGCAAATCAATACAGACCACTAAAAATTAAATCAACTTGCATTTCGAACATAACTTCAACACGTCAACCTAACCTTGCATTATCTACACCCACTTATTTACTTATCCATTCATTCATTTATCTACCCTAACTTTACCTTATTTACTCAGCATAAATACGCACATCTCTATGTATATATGTCTGTATGTATGTTTTTATTTTTATGAATGTGTATACTTGTATATGCTTATATATATATATATATATATTAGATAACCCCCAGTATTAACGTAAATAACCTAACTAAATTAAACCATGTACTCACTTATTTATTATTATTATTTATCCTATCTTTACTTTATTTACTAGGCATAGATGTATGCATGCCGGTATGCGTATGTATATGTGTACATGTGTGGATATGCATATATTTATGTATGTGCCTATATGGGTATACATATTTATATTTTATAAATAAATAAATATATATTTTTAGGTAATTATGTATACGTGTGCATGAGCCCGTATGTAAGTGTGTACTTGTATGTGTATGTCTTTGTATGTGTATGTCTTTGTATGCATCTACTTCTTACTGGATATCTGTATATCCATGTATATGCACTCGGATGAGTGTGTGCATGTTTATATATGTGTGAGTATGTACTTACATCTCTATATATGTGCGAGTATATATATATATATGTACGAAAATTGCGTGTGTGTGTATATGTCTGCATGTAAACCCATGTACATCTGCATAGGCATTGTTTTATATGTATGTGCCTATGTGTCTACACATGTGTCTGTAATATGTATATATATATATATATATATATATATATATATATATATATATATATATTATACGCTCTTATACGTGCGTCACCGTTTGTATTAACTCTTAACTGTTTAAAAAAACGCTATTAAATGAACAATTCCCACGTAACTCCGTAACTGTCAAGAATGACAGCCGTACTAACCCCCTTCCCTCTCTCTCTCAATCTCCCTCCCTTTCCTCCCATCTATCTCTCTCCCTCTCTCTCTCTCTCTCTCTCGCTCTCATCTAATTAATATACCTTATCGAACAGGGAAAAAAAGTAGTCAAAATTTTAAAACCCCCAAAAAGAAACTCTTTCTCCTCCCCCTCCTCTCATTACCCCCTATCTTCTCTCTTTTCTCTTTACCATCCTCTCTCCCCCTCCTCCTCCCTATATCCACATATCTCCACCCAAGAATACCTGAATCTGCTACCCTCACACACACAATACAACCTAATATACTTTAAACCTCAAAACTAAAATATTGTCATTACCCGCCTTCCCCCTCTATTATCTCCTACCCCAAACCCCCTCCTTTTTTCCGTATTCCTCCTAAAAACAATTTTTCCTAATACTTACTAACCATTTTTGTAAGGTCTGACGAGGCTGTTAGATCGTAAACGCGGTCCAACATCCGGAGCATATTTAACCAAACAGATAAAACGGTAATAAAAACATAAAGCACATATTTGCTCTGGAATAGTATTGAGCACTCTCTTCAGGTTTTTACTAATTACCAGTTTTACCATATATGTATATATATAAATATATATATATATATATATATATATCCACAGTTAAACACCGTCGCAGCTCACAAGAGCCATGTCAGTCAACAAACCGGAAGTTTAAGACACAAGTTTCGCCTTCATTTGGGCTCATTAATAAGACATATCCGAACTCTGGATTCGAAAACGAGCCTTTTGCATGCAAGGCGAGCGCTCTGCCACCTGAGCAAAACAACCACATACACAAGAAAGTATGTTAACTAACACAGATCAAGCAAACCGCGGCGAAATCCGACTATGGAACCGACCTCTATTGTCCGAAACGAAGTAGGTTCGTCTTGCACGAAAGAGGCTCGTTTTCGAATCCCGAGTTCGGATATGTCTAACTAACTAGCACCCATTCTTCCAAAACTGTTTTAATCGATGCCTAAATGATACATACTTACTAACACCTTGGAAAACCTCATTAGTGTGCTTAATATTTAAGAATACTGTGAACTGGTCTTCTGTATCTCAATATAAACAAATTGGTCTTCTTTGAATCTATAGTACCTTGATTGAATCAGTACTAAATAAAGAAATTCTGCCAACCTCTTCAAAAACAACTAAATCAGTGACAAGCAATATGCAACCCGTCTTACAATATCTACAGCTAGTAAACTGATTGTAAGTTTACATATCATCATTGAATCTAATGACAGGAGTTTCTTTTCAAAACAGCAATAGCTCTTCACATATCAAAGGCATTTGATGGTGTTTGACATAGATGTCTATTTCCTCAGAATTCCAGCTATAGAATATCTGAAAACATTTTTTCAACTATAGAATCTTTTCACGCAGATAGGATTTTACAAGAAGCCGTTGATAGGCAGAAGGCAAAAGCTCAAACTATCAACGCTGGCGTACTATCCATCTTGAGCCTAACTTTATTCTTCATCAATAGTCCTCCAAATCCTATTCTAAGTTCCTTCGTTGACACACAGGCAGTTTGCATTACAATTTATGACAACACTTCAAAGGAACACAACGATAAATATCTCTCTAAGCTCTCCTCTGATCTTGAGCACATGGTGCAATGCGGCCAAATCTTACAGGTTAAATTTACACATAAAAAAAACAAGCTTTAACTTTTCAGCGTAAACGCTATTGGCCTCAATTGATATAAACGGCTTTCATTAAAAAAATCTTTGACAAGCTTCTGGGTCTGACCTTCACCCGTGACTTGAAATGAGAATTATATGACATCTGTTACCAGTGTCGCAGGAAAAATATTTCCGTCATTTAACCGCTACAGGAGGCATTTGATTCCAGACACAATCAGCTTTCTGTAATCGAGCCAGACATTCAAAAACGGAGTACTGTTGCCATATATGAGCACGAACTTCTCAGCGTAGTCTATCTTGCATAGATAAAGTTCAAAACCAGCTCTGAAACGAACTAATGATATATATGTATATATGTGTATATATGTATATATATATATATATATGAATATTTATGTATATATACATATATATATATATATATATATATGTATATATGTGTGCATATATATGTATATATATGTGCATATATATATGTATGTATATATATGTATATATATGTGTGTGTGTGTGTTGATCTTGCTTATTTATATTATTGTTTGTCTCGTTACATGCACACTTGATGGCGGCTTCAAACCTATGATGTTCTGAAATTATGACGAAATAAATGTTAAAATTGGTTTGAGTTAATACTAGATTATGGGGAATGTTTAAGATAAAAAGAATATTCAAATGATATGCAATACGTTTCGTTAAAAGAATCTTTGACAAGCTTCTGGGTCTGACCTTCACCAATGCAATACGTTTGAGAATTGATGTATCAAATGACAGTGTGGTAAAATAACACGAATAGAGTTGCAATTGAAAATACAGAAAGGTTAACAGATACCATAAGAAAAGAAATATTTCAATAAGGACTAAATATTGAAATTCAAATTTACGAGGGTCGTTTAAAAATATATGTTTCTATTTTTAACCGCAAAAGTTTCAGAGCTACACGGAGTATTTTACTGTAGTGTAGCGAAGACAAACGAAGAAATACCGCATTAAAGCTTTATTCAACCATTGTAAGGTAATATTTTATCAAGACAAGAATTTAAATCCATATAAATTATAATAAAGACCGCATTTACATAGGAAAATCACATAATAACGTAAGCAAAATTTATAGCAAAGTTTATTTAATAACAGTAACAGGTTCCAGCTTTTGTGATCAGAAATTTATTTTTTCTTACACGGTCACAGACATTCACTATGTGCTTTCTCCAGGAATTCAATAACGCATTTCTGCCTCTGGTGCACATCAATAAACGGGATTCTTGGATTAGAGTCTAACACCGTTAATATCTGTGACAGCGCGATTAAACATTCAGGTCATGAATACATATGTTCACTCATCATAACAATGCAATTTACAATCTCTATTTCGACCGAATAAATATAAGTTGCAATTGTTTTAGTACGCCACTCGTACTGGTAGCAAGCTAGTTTTAAAGTATCTATATAAATAAGTAGGCTAAATAAAGAATGGCAGTTAACACTATATAGTCTGTAGACAAGTGTACATTATATGCATCACGGGTTTTCTAGTTTATTTTATAAATCGTTTCTTATAAGAAATCATTTTTTTCATCTTATTTCACAGCTTACATCAAACCTGATAATTGCAACGCAAAAGGAGAGAAAATTTATTAGAGGCAAAATATCCATGAAAACCAATTTATGTCTCGTCTTCCTTCGTGTTCCTCCCTTCTTTGAGATTTCTTGAAATAACAATACCTTCTGCTGCACATAATAAGCCGCTCCTAATTGGACTTTGCTTCCAGTTGGCAAATACTTATTAACTGTCCACGCCACATTTAGTGAAATTTGACTTGGAGTAATTGTCTCTTTGTAACAAGCTGTCATCTTGTTAGTCCAAACATTAGATATTGATTTGGCAATCGAGTGCGAAATTCATTTTTTTTTTTTTGCAATGCCATCAAATTATTTTAAGGTGGCTGATTCTTGAACGGCGTTTGAATGGAGTGAACTACATATTCACACGCCTCTATTTTTACTATATATACCCATACCCGCATCTTTATAGAAATAGGTCTAACCATCTGTTGTAATATAATGCTAAAGTTTTAAATAGAACACTTGCTATCGATTGGGTCAATATTATATATATATATATATATATATATATATATATATATATATATATATATAGTAGGCAATCCATGGTTGCTTGGTAGTAACAGATACATAAGTATTATGGAGACATTTCCCCAATATATATTAATGATTTCAAAAATATAAAATTAAATAACTTGGACACTATTCGATAAGATCGAAATCAAATGCAGCGTTTGTGATTTTTCTATCCAGCTTCGTTATCGTTTGAGCACCAACAAATGGATAGGACAGTAACTGTAAAAAAAGCTATGAATGTTTAACCCTTTCGATGCGCAAAATAACAGCTTTATTCGATTTACCCTGCAAAGGTCAACCGATTTTTCAACTTTGACGCTTAATCAGCTATTTTTACATGCAAAAAAGAAAAGAAAATTGTTTCACGGGTTCAACTCACCAGTATATCAAGTTTCAAGTCTCTAGACCAAAACTTCATAAAAATTGCAAAAAAATCCTTAAGTGAGCATGATCTCATATAGCTGCAGTATATGTGAAATGATGGTTCGTTTGTGAATTTAATATTCCGTCTAAAGCAGAAGCTGGTTCAGCCCATATATTTATTTGCTGTTTACAGGAAAATTACAGCGTTCTCGTCTTCTAAAAATGTCACCTATCTGGTACTGACTATTCTTAACTAACCTTATACTTTCCATTAGAGTATCTGTCTTTTCGTTTCCTGTTCAGAAACATTTACAGTTGCTAAAGTGTTTCTCTTACATTACACACGCGTAAACATGTAGAGACTCCGGACCCAACATCCTGTAGCAGATTACGCCGCAAGGAACAGAAGAGAAGTAATAACTAGACTCACTTTTTCCGTTGAATCCACGACATTATTTCCGGGTACTTTTCCGCATAAAACGTGATCCTGATTGTGATCATCCCTGTAACGTCTGTTCTCTCGAATGTGCTCGTCTCTGTAACGTCTCTTCTCTCAGAAAGTGATCGTCGGACAGTGCACACATTCTTTTTATCGTATTTTTCTTTTTTCTTACCGTGACGTTACGTTGCACACAGCTCGGTATGAAGATACATCCGCCATACACGCGTTCTCACTCAGTTGGACTACCTCAGATACACGCATATTATTTCCAATGTAATCATGCCTATCTCTTAATCTGTAACGTTTCATTTTATATACTACTAGTAGCCTGGGTACCCAGCGTTTCCCGGGTGTTTGGAGGTGTGTGTGTTGAGCAAGAATAAAACAAAACAATATGGTAGTAGTCAGGCAGGCTCGGACCAGCACTGCGAAGGAAGAAAATAACGTGAAGAAAAAAAAACTTGACGTCTTTGCCGTTGCGTCCATCACCAACTCGGAGGTGGCGAAGGTTTAAATTAAAGCTAGTCAATCGAAAAGAGGGGATGACTTTCGAAAATACTGGCGAAAGAAGCAACCCCTCTTTGTAGAAAAGTGCCAAGTGGAGGGTAAATGAATTAGTGTTTTTAGCCGATTTTTGTCGTCTGAAAGGTGGGCCCTCAAAACGATACCGATCTCGTTAAAATCCGTTGCCTCTGTCGAAAGTTTTACGCAGATATACAAACATAGATACATACATGCATACATACACACATACATGCATACATACATGCATACATACACACATACATGCATGCATACATACACACATACATGCATACATACATACATTTAAACAGACAGGTGAGATTTATATTATAGATTTCTTTTGGTTTGTAAGGTTCAAGTGCGAATACACATTTTAGATGCATTCGTACACTTTATGAATAGAAACTGACTTTGTTTAAAAATGATTTCAAGCAAACAGTAAAAAATAATTACATATATTCAAACAAATCGGAAGGTAATTTGATGTGCTGGAAAAGAATACGCGTGTGTTAAGGCACGCATCGGACATTAAAAAGTTACAGTCACAAAACCGAAATAATAACAACTCACCAGCAATAATTAAGAATCGGTCATTGAACTGCACAGAGTGTTTGATTTGGCTTGCGCCAATTAATAAAAAAAATGCTTAAAAATATTAATGCGGATTGTCCTCTTTTAATGAATTTACATTTAAAGATTCCGCTGTGATTGCTCAACTGCACTTTTTATTCTATCATTTTTGAATGGCTTTAGCTGACGGTTCAATTTATTTCAGTAATAAATATTAATATTGTTTTGACACAGGAAAAAAAGAACTATAAAATTCAATTACATTCGTAGCAAGAATACAGTCACGGCGAATTGGCTTGATGTAGTTAAAATTTAACATCACATAAAAATATATGTGGTTAAAAAATAGTAATAAATATATGTGGTTAAAAAAAAGTAATTTATGAATATACAATAGGACTTCAATTCGTTTCCAGAATCGGTTCGTATGCGCACTTTTATTGTCAGTACACACGAGAGACTCTAGCCCCTTGGACATAATCTCCTCTAGCTGCAATCCAGTTACTTTTCCGTTCAAATAACCTCTGAAAGATCCCATGAAAAGCCCCATGGACGGCCTCTTGTGTCAGCGTGTCAAAAACACTAATCACAGCTTATATAATCTTCTCGATTGTCTCTAAGGTTTTCCTTCAGCTTAGGTAAAAAGTAAAAGTCACATGGAGCAAGGTTTAGACTATATGGAGGTTGAGGTACTGCATGATGCTAATCTTTGTCAAATATTCTGAAATCAGGATAGAACATCCTTAGGAAAACTTCGGGCAAATCCTCCATATCATTAGTTCCTCGAGAATAATTATGTGTACATTTCCTACACTGACATCAAACTGTGCACTTATTATGTCAAAAGACACACGACGGTCCTTATCAATGAAATACTTTATTTACCCAATCAACTCTGGTGTTCTGACTTCGATACTCCTCCCACACATCTCATCATCTCCCAGAGGATTCCTGCATCCTAGATTTTTTATGGCATACAAAAAACCGATGCTCGATTTCTGCAAGATGGTTCAAATCAAGTCTGAAGCTTCACATACCATTTTATGGCATTTTTTCAAGTTTAAAACAGATTTTTATTGCACACCGTTCTTCTAAATTACTTTCAGATCCAGATTGCATTTTTCAAATTCCCTAGCAGAGACAATCAGGATTTAGTAGGATGTATTCCAATTCCTTCTGTACTGTTCATTTAAACAAGTAATCATTAAAATTACTTAGTCGCCTTATAAGATGTATAGCAATACTCTACTGAAATTTAAAGCGTATACAACAGTTTAAATGCACGTAAAATGAGTTTGGAGACATATTGAAGGCACCTCATATATATATGTGTGTGTGTGTGTGTATTTATATATTAATTCCTATATATATATATATATATATATATATATATATATATACACACATATATATATATATATATATGTACGTGTGCGTTTTAATATGCGTCCATACACACACCCACATATATATATATATATATATATATATATATATATATATATATATAATTATGTTTACACTAATACTTAAATAGCTACAGACACTATTGTTTCATCCTTTCGAAAATCTTCAGTGCAGGGTACCATGATAAACACCAGTCGACAGATTCGGACCCGGCAACACGAGGCATCTCTGGCTCAATTAGCAAAGACCGTATACAGTCGGCTACCAGTAACTGAGAGAAATAACGTTGAATTTAAACATTTTAATTATAAAATGTTCTTTACGTCAGTCACAGTGATTTACTTGTTATACGATGGTCTATGCAAAGGAGCTAAAATAACCGACTTAATTCAACTGAAAGTGCGCGACAATAAGAAACGAGTTTCTTAAAGGTGCTGATATAATAATAATAATAATTTTTTTTTACTATAACAATTAAATACCTACTGAAACTAGTGTTTTATTTTCGGAAAACTTCAGTGCAACAGTGCACTGAAGTTATTATGGATGAACACCAGGGCCGGTAGGTATTTAACTGTTATGGATTAACACCAGTAGACAGATTCGAAACCGGCAACACGAGATATCTCTGGCTCAAATAGCAAATACCGTATCCAATCGGCTACCATTAACCGCGAGAAATAACGTTAAATTTAAACATTTTATTTGTGCATATATATGTTTTTTACATAGGCATCACCACTTATGAAGGGCAAGAGGCCACTCGATGATAAGTGTTAAAGAGTATACAGTAGAAATTGGTCAATATAGTAATCCTTAGTGATGGAAATTCAGTAAAGTTCTTAACTTATATGGAACGGCTCATAAAAAACTGTTTACGTTAGACGTGAAGACAATCATATTGTAGTCAGCTGGAAAGAAGGAAAACTGAAGACAATTCCATAGTCATGCAGTTCTAAGAAAGAAGCTTTGTTCATGGAATCTACGTTTAGGTTTGGGCACAGAAAAAGAGTGGGGAAATTAATGATAGTGTTTTCTGCTATACAGGTGTTTCTTGTGAAAGTTTGGCGTGGGGGACCATAGATTGGAGCTCAGTCGAGCACTTGCATGAAAATAACGATAAAACAGAGACAAACTCGCAAAATCTCTTCTGTGAGAAAGAGGTTGCAGGGAAGAGAAAAGGACATCCCCTACGAGGTTACGAAGTCTATTTTGATCTCTATCCAGGCAGGATAAGTCCTTCTAGCAGTTCCTGCCCAGATGTGGCAAGATAGATAATGTCATCAGCAGTGAGATATCTACTGGACCGATAGAATGATCCCACCATTTTTCCAGCGGCCTTGGCAACAGATTTCCTTTTAAGATCAGGAGTAAAGGTCAAGCCCAAAAGCTTGTCAAAACATGAGGCCTCCCCAAGATGAGAGCCATTATGTTCAATTGATGTCAGATGGGGATCAGAACGTTGATGATGCAAAGATAAATGCTTGGTGTTACATGCATTAAAAGTAACAAGTAACCTCCTTACCCATTGTACTACTTGCTCAAGATCAGAGGAGAGAGAATCAGAGAGAATTTGGTCGTTTACGGTCTTATATATATATATATATATATATATATATATATATATATATATATATATATAATAGACGTTTTTTGTCTGCTAATTCTATTTTCGATCCTTGCTAACGTCCAAACCAAATAACAATCAAAATAAAAAATTGTATAAATTGTTCAAAACCAGTTATATTATTTTATCCCTGACGATGAATCCTGAAGGATGGGAAACGAAATCGGACTTATGATAAATATGGTCGTTATATTAGCCAGTTACCGTCAGAAGTGCAGACTGTTATTCGGAAGATGGAAATGATCGAAAAAGAATTAATAGACAGAAAAAAAAACGTATATTATGTGTAATGAAATGTGCTATAGAGAAAAAATGCTGCCTTATATATATATATATATATATATATATATATATATATATATATATATATATATATATATACGGTGTCCCAAAATGATGTATACACACTTGCAAACTCTCTTTGCACTTCGACAGCATTTTTGTGCTTACTTGATCATGTGCACTACATGGCGCTGTGTATTTATACACACACACACACACACATATATATATATATATATAACTGTATATGTATATGTACATATACATACAGTCATATATACCTACATAATGTATCTTATTAAAAAAATAAAACAAACGTAGGAGTAAGTGAAATATATAAACATGTATATATATACATATATATATGTATATATAAGTGTGTATATCTTTGGGCGTATATATATATATATATATATATATATATATATATATATATATATATATACGCGTACCGGTATATTTATATACATATATATATATATATATATATATATATATATATACGTATACATACATATATACACACACATGTATACATGTATGTATATATGTAAAACTGGCTAAAACTCCGTGATAATAAAACATGCACACTCTGCCACTGCTCAGTCATCTCCCTATTTCAGTTTGTCACTGTGAAACCAGTGGTAGTGTGCGAGAGGGTACACTATGTGAAGCACAATCATGCTGTGTCGCGATCGTTATGTGCAGATATCTTTCGAAGAAAAAAAAAGAAGTCCTATGGCGATAGGTAAGTGGCGACGTGCACAGGCTTAGCGGGCTGGAAGTGCGTAGCTGCAAATCTGCACATAGGCGGCCAATGATTTATCTAACATCGACGACTAAATCGCTTACAGGGTGGAAGCAACTTCGGTGGATGATATGGCGGCTGAGCAGCTTTTTTTAGGAATACACTGCTCACTCATTAATTTTGGAAGGATCAGAAAAGGTGCCCTATGAATTGTCTACCCTTTTATTAGCTCGTCAGCTTCATGCGGCCGGCGGCTGCTCTATATTTGCAGGAGAAACAAGATAAAGTTGAAGAAAAATAATAAACAAGGAAAATCACCATTTTATCAAGGCAGGAATAACCTAACTGTTTCTATGTGGAATGTGAGTACTTTGCTAGATGTCCTGGATAGTGAAAGACCTGAGCGTAGGACAGCTATTGTTGCAAGAGAGCTCGTTAGGTACAGCATAGACATTGCGGCATTGTCCGAAACAAGATTGAGTGGCGAGGATCAATTGGTGGAAGTGGGCTCAGGATACACCTTTTTTATGGAAAGGAAAACCATCGGGATTAAGACGAGAAGGTAGAATTGGCTTTACAGTGCGTTCTGATTTTGTGAAGAGGATTGAACAGCCAATCTGTGTAAGTGACAGAATTATGATGATGCGCTTCCCTCTTGCACACAGTAGGTATATGACGATTTTATCTGTGTATGCCCCTACCATGGGTACTGATGAAGACACTATCACAGCGTTTTACCGAGATCTCAGTCGTACCATTTCCTCTATTCCTTTATCTGAGAAGATCTTACTCATGTTTGATTTAAATGCAAGGGCTGGCAAGGTTCATCACATCCGGGACTCACTCGGCCGGTTTGGTGTAGGTACGGTCAACAGTAATAATCTGCATCTTCTCCATCTATGCATTCAGTTTGACCTTGCTATCTGTAATACTTTCTTCAGCCACAACGATGTCCATAAGTTTAGTTGGACCCATCCTCGTTCAAAACACGGTCATTTTCTTGATTATATTATTTCCAGGAAGGCAGATTTGTAAGTGTCTGTAGTGTGTGTGTGTTATGTGTAGATGCGGCAGGGATCACTTTTGGTACACGGGAAGTTGAAAATCTGTATAAGGAGGAAGTGTAGGTCGGGTGGTGTTAAGATTCCCAGTCAGGTTGATGTGTCCAAGCTGGATGATCCAAGTGTACGTGAAAAGCTTCGATCCGTAGTTAATTCTACTAATTTTGATGGGTCATGGGCGCATTTTAAAAATACACTCTATGAAATAATGTAGATGTGCTTGACTTCCGCAAATCTAAACATCAGGATTGGTTTGATGATAATGATTCTGAAATTACTCAACTCTTAAGTGCTAAAACTGAGTTGCATCATAAAATGTTGTTTGCCTCTCATGGAGGTCGAGAGTCCCTTCAACAACCACGTGAAGCAAACAAAGGTCTTCTCTAAAAGCGACTCCGCCAAATGAAGAATCAGTGGTGGGCAAAACTCACCAACCAAATCCGGGTGGCTTTTGATCGTAAATAATTCGAGCGCATGTACCATTTGCTTAAAAAGCTTTTGATCCTCAAACACTATCTACATCTCCCCTACTCTCAAGTGATGGAATTGTCCTCATAAAGGATGCTAACAACATCCTCCTTCGTTGGATGAGCATTATTCTGATCTCTTTGACAACCCCTCTAATGTTGATGAGGACGTCGTCAATGAATTTTTATCACAACAGAAGCTTATCCATTAAATGTCTGTGTTTCCACCTGAGAATGAAATTACAGATGCAATTAAGGAAGTGAACGTTGGGAGAGCTCCAGGGCTTGATGGTATTCCTGTGGAAGTTCTCTTACATGGAGGTGATAAGCTTGTTCATGAATTCTTCATCTTCTCGCTGATTTCTGGAAGGGTGTTCTCGTCCATCAGGATTTGGTTGATGCAATTCTTACATCACACCAACTAAGGAAAATGGTCCAGGACTTACTGTGAAAGTTATCATGGGATAAGTTTGCTGGAAACAGTTGGCAAAGTATTTTCGAGAGTTCTACTCAATAGATTGTTAAAGTATATGTGCGCATCCGTATTTCCAGAAAGCCAAAGTGGCTTTCGTCCCGGCAGAGGAATCACGGACATGATCTTCTCTGCTCGGCAGTTGCAGGAAAAATGTACTGAAGACCGCGTTCCGCTTTATCAGGTTTTTGTTGATTTGACCAAGGCTTTTGATACGTGAACAGAAGTGCCCTATGGATAATTCTGGGGAAGTTGGGATGCCCACCTCAATTTCTACGATTACTCAGGGAGCTCCACACTAATATGACGGCTCGCCTGAACTTCAACGGATGCCCATCGGAACCCATATCGGTTGACAATGGGGTGAAGCAGGATGATATCCTAGCACCTACACTTTATTCAATTTATTTTGCAACTATGTTATAGTATGCCTTTAGGGAATGTTCTCTAGGTGCTTGTTTGCGTTTCAGAACCACAGGTAGGGTCTTTGATCTTCGTCGTTTTCATGCTTCTACAAGGACCTTTCAGCACCTGGTTCGTGAATTGCTTTATGCGGATGACGCCGATCTCGTGGCCCATGGTGAGAGGGATATGCAGGGTATCATGGATCTGTTTCTGGGGGCCTGTGCATCTTTTGGGCTTAGTATTAGTCTTAAAAAGACTAAGGTCATGATCACACGTCCACTCGACAGTTTGTATGTGGAACCAAATATCTTTGTCAAAACCAGAGACTTGTCGTGGGTGACACATTGGGTATTTCGGTAGTACTCTTGCCAGAGACGGAACTCTGGATGCTGAGGTAAACTATAGGATACAGCGTGCCACTAAGGCTTTTGGTGGCTTAGAGGAGCGAGTATTGTCTTACAGGGGGTATAACTCTTCATACAAAGATCAGTGTTTATCAATCTTGTATTTTACCATCCCTGCTTCTGGAGTCTGGACAACTTATGGTAGACACATAAAGTCATGGAGAGAGTGCACCAGAAATTCCTGGGACACATTCTGGTCATCAGGTGGAGCTCTTTTATACCTGGTATGGATGTTCTCATGCGAGTTTACGTACCTTGTATCGAGAAGTTGATTATACGCAACCAGATGAGGTGGGCTAGGCATCTGACAAGGATGGACGATGAGAGATTGCCAAAGCGTCTGTTCTATGGTGAAATTACACAAGGAAAGCGTCCATAACATAAACCTAGGAAACGCTTTAGGGATATCATCAAAGATAATCTTAAAGCTCTTGGTATTGACGTGTTCAGTTGGGGAAGTGCTTCCAATGATCGTAAAAAGTGGCGCTTCTTGGTCTATCATGGCTGTGATAGTTTTGAGAAGAAAAAAATATGAGCATACAAAAATGAAGTGTCATATCCGGAAAAATATCTGTCAGATCTATCAGGTCTTTAGAAGGTTCGTGCAGAACCACATCTGTGATTTATGCGGTAACATGACTTTATCCGGAGCTGGCCTAGCTAGCAACACGCGATCACATTTCTTTGATGGGGAAAATACGGCGGGGTACAGATGTTCTGCTTGCTCTATGGTCTGTAAATCGAGTGGAGGCCTGAAGCGTCATTTGGAGGTCCACAATAGAGCAGAACCAGTTGGTATCCCTCAATCTCAGCTTAAGTGTGACCTTTACAACAGACTGTGCCATCTTCTTTCCCATAGTAGAAAAAATTGATGCATCTTGACCACATCTCCACATGTATATGTGTATAAATGTATATATATATATATATACACATATATTATATATACATATATATATATATATATAATAAAAAATAAATAAAATCTTCAAATAAAATAAATTTTAAAAATTTCACAAATAAAACAAAATAACAATATCATCAGCAATAAAGCAAGGGAAAGATGGTCTTCTTCAATTCCAATACCAAAAGTATATTTAATTTAGCTTCATATTATTTTGTGGTTACATCGTACACGTGTTTCGTTTAATAGTATTGATTAATCAAACAATTCATAAAACATCAATTATTATTATTATTCATCGGACTACTGTTTATATCTTGAGTGTGATTTTTACAACGTTTAGATCGATATAACCTCCGACCTTCTTCAGGTATATATTATCGAGCTATGGAATGCTTTTGTCGAATTCGGGATTTTTTACGGAATTTCGAGCGGACACCTTTCTTTTGCATCACGTGGGTAGCGTTCCCTTGTTTCATCAACCATGACTGGATAGAGGTCCTAAGTAATTCACAAATATATTTTTATTTTTCTAATGACTTAAGTAATACTTCAGTCATTAAGCAATAAGTAATCCTATTTCTTAAATATTTTTAGATAAAAAAAACTTTAGTCGAATCAGGCTAGATTTACAAATAATACACACAATTAAAGAGATAATACGTAAAAAAAATAGCCAGCAAAATTACAATATGGTGTGCACAGTTATTGTAAATAAACCTTTATCGTCGTTAAATTTACTCCCTAATGAAATAAAAATAAGAAGAGATGAGTATCTTTGCATTATAAATATCTTAAACCTTTTAATTAAATATTCTAATGATTACTTGACTATTACTAAAATATAATAGAACTTATTGTATGTTAAAACTTGCAATGCTCGTAATAGTTGTTAGTAATGTTTACCCTGCATCAAGCAAATGGCATCCAAGTAAGATAATTCATCCAAATTCAGCTCGCTTTGACATGTAATATTTTTACGCGTTAGTATGAATTAAATAACATATTTTATTGAATTAGAGAAACCACTATCACAATTTCAGTATATATTTAATCCCACGTTTACGACTGCACTCCCTGTATAAACTTACAATTAATACTAATACGTATATGGAATAATTAAACAATGTTTATTTAATTAAATAAAAACATCTATCAATACCTCTCCAAAAGCCATAACTTTAACTTGTGTAGAATTACCAATTTATATTCAATTTATATTTATTGAATTAAAAAAAAACTGTATGGTGCTGTAGCTTTTACTAGCTTTTCTGTTGTTCGTTTTTTAAATCGAGAAGGTTTTTAATTCTGTACAATTGTTCTACCAACTTTTCTTTAGTTTAATAACTTATAATTTAAGTAACACTTACAAACTAATAAAGCAATTTTACAGGAACACACACACATACACATATATATATATATATATATACATATATATACATATATATGTGTGTGTATATATATATGTGTATATACATATAAGAGTAAAGTAGTTTTCTTGAACTTTTCCTGTATTCATTCATATTTATTTTCTAATATATTTTTATTGTGTATAGTGTATAGTTTCTTGTTTTAATTTCGTTTTTTACAATACTTATTTCTATTATATATATCGTATTAAATTTTCTAGTTGTGAATATATACTATAATTTAATTATACATTGTATTTTTGTAAATTTACTATTCTAACTACAAAGCATAAATTTTGAATTGGATAAGAATATATACAGAATATAATAAGATGACGCATAAGTATATAATGAGTTTGGAAAAAATGTATTCCAAAACATGTGTGACTTCCTATCATAGTAAAAACAGATATTGTTTTTGGAACAAAATGCGTTTCAAATTTGCTCAGACGAAGCATAATGCTTCAATTTATAGAAAGAAAACTTATCAAAAGCCTTAAACGATGAATGGGGGTTCATTAAAAGTTACGAAAAATAACTAGACAAGAAAATATGTAAATATACATGTTAATGATCGAAATATTACTTGTTTGCTCGATATAGAAAGATACATTTCAATATTTGACGAGACCATTTGGAGAAAGATAGGAAACCTGAATTAGTAAACACAGGAAAAAAGCGAGATGTCTTTCTAGAAACAAGGTAAAATTTTTATTGGAAATTTAATGCGAAAACGTATAAAACGAAGTTTCATTTAATTTATGGGAGAGGCCAAGAAACAAGATTTATAGAAGCTGAATGCGTCCAATATGAGAAAAGTCAAAGCAGACTGAAATGAGTTTTAAAAGGTTAGTTTGCTAATGTTTTTGCGGACGAACTGGGTCATTGTAAGGATATTAAAGTGGGATTCAAACACAAAGTCAGCGCATAACCAGTATTCAAGTAAAGAAAAACAAAAACACATTTTCATCGCTAGAAACAATAGACAAAGAGTTATAGAGATTAGAAGAGCGTGGATTAATTAAAAAAAGTACATATCTCTGAGTGGAAATCACTTACGTTTAAGTAAAAAATAAGACAAGAATCCACGCTGGTGTTTTAACATGGCTGAAAGAATGTCTAAATGACCACAAATATGTACTTCACACACATGGTTAGATATTTTCAAAGTTGAAATGTGGAAAAGTTTTCTTGAAGTTGTATTTATCAGAAACTTATAGTCAAGCTTAAGAAACAAAGCAAATACAAAGTAATTAACTAATAACACACATAGCTATTTATATAGATGCTTATCAGTTTTAAATATCACATAGTCTGTTTAAACAAAGTAGTGATACGATACTTCTGATGTCAGAATATGCAATGGCATACTTACACAATATAGAGACAAAATTACAAAGAATACAAAACCATATCCGAGAAGTTCTAAAAAAACATGGGGAAATACAGATTTAAGGTAGGAATGTAACAGTGCGAATATTTTACATACCAAACCGAATATTTGAATCAGATAATCAATTATGAAAAAAGAAAACCGAACCCACCTAGAAGGAATGAAAAATATACCTATTCGGGATAATATAAACATATTCCGAATAATATAAAAAACAAAACACTACAGTCATTTCTTGGATTAGCAAACTACTACAGTTTATATGTGTTATATGCACGAATTGAGAGCGCAACTGAATATATTGTCAAGTAAAATTAAGAGTTGATGATGGCTGGTAAAATGCGATAGTGTATTTTAGAAAATAAAGAAGTACTTCTTATAGGATTTAGCATTAGGACACAACAATCCGAAAAAAGGAATTAATTTTAAGAGTAAGTGATCATGGCATATGAGCTATTCTGCTACACAGATCTGATATTGGAATTAGAAAACCTATAGCTCATGATTTAAGAGTTTTACTATCTGCAGAGAGAAACTATAGTTAATAGTAACTCACAATAATGTATGCTGTGAAAAACATATAGAGATTTGTATAGAGAAGAATATTTGTTCTACTGACCGATCATACATCATTATTTGTGTTGCAGAAAGGTGTTCCTACCTATTTTGTAAATATGGTACAAGAATGAAATGTAATTTTATTAAATTATAACTTCAAAATACATTTAATGCCACCTAGAAAAATCGCACATGCGAATTATCTTTCTTGACAACTCTCAAACAAAGCTGAATTGTTGAAAAAAGTTATTGCAGCGCTGACATACTGACTAAAAGAAACGTAAGTATTGATTAACGGCTAAACTAATTACCAGTTACGTTAGAAGAAAGCAAAGAACAAAACAAAAAACACAACCATATCATACCCAACGAGTGAACAAGTAAAAGAGATCGATAAAAATAAAAATATTTTCTATATGTGATGAAACGTTGATGGATACGCAAAGAATATTAATACCTCGTGTGTTACGAAAGAAAGTTTGGAAAGAATTTCGTTATCCAAGTATATTCCAAATAAAATCATTAATGAGAAGTTATACGTTTTGGCTGAGAATGGACGAATGCATTGAGGATTTGGCAAGAAAGTGTAAAGGGGGTCAATTCGCAGACATATGACATTCAGTAAGAACACAGCCCCAGTAAAAGACGGATATTCTCTTGGTCACGCAGTCATATGAACTATGCAGATTATTAAATTTATGTTATTATTTAAGGATCGTAGATAGCTACTCTAAATAGTCAGAAATGTTCAAGTATAAAAAAAACAACTCTTGCAAATACGATAAGAGCTCAAAATGAAGGGTTAATCGACTGGGAGTACGTAATGCAATAGTAAGTGACAATGGTTCGATGTTCCCCTGTCAATTTAAAGTTAATTTTGATTCATTAGCAACGGAACACGTAATAATACCGACGTACAAGTCACGATATAATGAACAAGCAGTGAGCTGTCGATATATTAAACTCCACAGGTTCCACATCAGATTGAGAATAAACAATCAAACTTGTCTTATAGTAAATAAATGAGAGCAAAATCGGAATATAAAGATAAATTTATCGCATTTTGAGGCGACGTATGCAAGGAAAATACGTTCAATATCCGGCAGGTTGTTCGGAAATAGAAAGAAGAACGATACAAAAATAAATACGAACTATAAACCCGTATAAAGCATGGCGAAAAGGAATACCGCATATGTTCGGAAGGGTCTACAGTGTAGTTATTACTGTGAGTAGATGTTTTTTTTTATGTGTTCATTTATACATATATTTTTTTATTAATGTTATGTTTATATATATATATATCTTTAGTTATATACATATATATACATATATATAGTACTTTTATTATTATTATTATTATTATTATTGTCATTATTATTGTTTATTATTGTTACTAATATTATCATTATTTTCTTCGATACATGCACACCCCAACAAATATGTCAGACGTAGTCTTTGAACATTGAAGTACATGCGCAAAGCCGTTTCTCGTAACAAGAGCCGTTTTATTATCAAACGTCTTTTCTTTTAACTGTATTGAGCAGATAATTGGGCCTCACATCAGTGAGGGGGGCCAATACGCGAACAAGCCGTAGAGAGGAAGGCCCCGAAACCGTACATATTCTCTTCTGATGACTCAATATTATTTATAAGACGAAATACCCCAAACATGACTACATAAAGTTTTAAAAGATATGCTATGAAATATCCCCCCAAAAGCACCATCCTATAAAACTTAGACAAGGAAAGCCCTAGGAAGGCTCTTTATCTCTCTCTTGACATTATCTTTATCCGAAAAGAAAACAGCTAATTAACATCAGTATATACAAGCCTATAAGGTACGCTGTTTCTCTCAAATAAAACATCTTCTGTTGTTCGCTTGCTTCATAGCGAGTTTCTACTACTGTTCCGGTAGTAATTTTTATCCTCAAGTATGGAAACAATGATTCTTTATGAATTGTCGGGCTGGGAATTGTTGGAAGGGTGGAGATGGTTATATAACCTGAAGTATCAGAAGAGTAATCGTTCTGATCTGAGGGGTAAAAAGTGTCTTTAAGAGACATATTATTGAGCTGAGATTCTGATACATAGAAACAGTCCAAAATGGCGAAAAATTTCTGATAGCGGCATTGTATGGCTCCTTTAAATTAAACCCACTAGTAAACGTCGGAATGTCGAAAAAGACAACGGCAAAACAAACGCATCTGATTATTTCTAAATGCGAAAATACACAAAGGACACAAATAATAGTAGAAAAATAAAAGTTAACAGAGGGCTGGAGGCCAATCAAGCGTACGGGTTAATGTTTGTACAGTAGTCATTTGGACAATAGCGTAGTTATCGTTGTTTGTATAAATTTGGGTAATTCGATTATTTAAGCAGACAGTTCAACAAGAACTTCTGTATGTGCGAGTAAAATACGGCAATTGTGTAGTCAACTCGAAAGCAGAGAAGTAGAGCAAAGTTTCATAAGCGAGCAATTATATAGAAATTATTCATAGTTGTTTTGGCTAGCCGAGTGTTGTTGCTAAAGTTTGGCAAGAGGGAGAGCATAGATTGGAACTTAGTCGCGCCCTTGCCATGAGAATAACGATAAAGCACATACAAGCCTGCAACTGCCTATCTGTTGGAAACAAGTTGCAGTTAAGAGAAAGGGCATTACCTACTAGGTTACGAAGTCGGTTATTGACAGAATAGCACAATAGAATGCTTTGAGTAGCTCATGCCCAACTGTAGCAACAGTACTTTATCAAGGAACTACCTACTTCTTATACATGTGGATGATTACATTTTTCTCTAGACTTTAGAAACGACTTTGATGTAGATTAAGAAAACAATTTAGACCAGGAGTGTAGGTCAGTATTAGAGGCTTGTCTTAATTTGGTGGTTCCTCCAAACGAAAATCATTCATTTTAATTAGGAGCTGACGGTTTGAGTATATAACTTTATCGCGTTCTTTATTACTCTTTTATAGTGGTTGATGGCATTTCTGGAGGTGGCTTTAATCTCAGCATATCTATTTCGCTGAAACTAGTCGAAAAAAGTGATTTCTCTTCACATTGGCAGTGGCACCTTCTGGAGAAAATCTTTTACTTGAATTATCTGGAGGGTATGAACTGTTCTATACTGTCAATTAACCATTCAGTCCGGTCTGATACTATAAACAAAACGTTCATTTTAAACGTTGAACGCTGATATACATATGATATAAATGTATGTCCAAGTCAGCTATATATTATTCATATACTGTACGATGGATAGGTACATCTGAGGACTTATTATAGTTTGTGTTTTATTTTAACCAACACAACTGAGTGATTGAAAATTCCAGTAGGGACAGAAAGAAGGATGCGCACACTTCTAGTAAAGTTGTATTAGAGGAATCTGGCTAGACATTCAACTTTGTATATACTGAAATCACCACAGACGTGAATGTTAACGAAAGAACAACCAGGCAGAATGTAGTAAATTTTATCAGAGATGTTCTTTAATAAAGTAACTCCGCTGTTATGGGGGCGATAAGGGACAAATATGAACGCGATGCGTAAGAACGTGCTACTAGGAGGAGCATATAGGGCAAATGCGGGTATTTTGTGGAGGTGTCCCTTCCCCATAAAAAAATAAATCTCTAATGTAGACACGTCTAGCCCATTCCATGCCCATGACGATCTTGGGTTCGGATCAAAGGTTCGGGTCTCTGTCAATCAGGCGGATAAAACCAGCCTATTAAAAACGTTTACGCCCAGCACTCTTATTAGTGACATAACCACAAGGATAGAATTAGTAATACAAAAATTCGGACATCTCAAGCAGCTGCTCATGGAAAATATCTGCCGACATAGTATACATCTTTTTATTTGCCTATTGTTAGAAACATCACTCATTCAAAAGAAACCGACGGATAAATCAAGAGAAGCCAGCGTTACGTGAACTGCAAAGAAGCATGCAACATGCATGGTCTACTCTCCGTTGTACTTAAAAAATCATATTCGAACTTATATTAATAGAAAGAACAACAATATATTCTTTTCTCACTAGATGAGATTTTAAAGGGGATTTTTTATGTTACTTACCAGAATTTAGTTAACACATATGCGTGTATATTTACGAGGCTACTATGTAAAATTGTCGTGCCATTCCCGACTCGATTTGAATAAAATTGTATACTTTTTTGCGAAGAATTTTGACTCTACGCTGCGCTTTCATAATGGACATTTCAACTAACAAAACCCACGCTGATAGCCGTTCACTTTTGAGCCAATTAGGACATTAATACAAAGCGTAAATTGACAAAATAAATTCTGATAATCACATTGATTATAAAAATGTTTTCTGGTGGCTGCATTTTGGGCATGCATGTAAGAAAAACAAGTCTATAAAAAATTAATACATATATAATAAATTAAATAAATAAAAAATACTAAAAGAAAGATATATTCAAGGCAACATTAGAGGAACACTTAATCTCAGTCGAGGGTGATATAGCGGAAGAAGATGACATCTCCTTGAGAATGGATTTCTCAGTCTATAAAAGACGCTAGCAATCAGTATCCAATGTAAGAGAGTAAGCTAATCTTGATTCCCTAGCACTCAATCAATTCAAGATACATTTGAGTGTCAATCTCTTATTGGTTACATTGTACATTTATACAAATAAACGTGTAATAACTTATTATGTTTGTTCAATTTTATTTCATGTGATAAATGTATGCTAGTCATATTGCCTCAGGACGTTATCACTTATATTCCTAGTCATCGGTGAAAATCTATTTTGTTTTTCAAATCTCTATTATCTTATATCCTCTCATATGTTTTTTACTTACTGCTTCTTAATCTTTTATTATTTCTCTTCCTTTTCCTTTTCTAATGTTTCTCTTTCGTTTCTTTTGTAGTTGTTACACCAGCGCATGATCTCGCAAAACACATACTTAAATCATTCGTTGACATCTATGCTGATGACACGATCATCAAACGCCGTAAATAACAAATTCTCTCTGATTCTCTCTCCTCTGATCTCGAGCGCATGGTACAGTGGATGTAAGAGGTGACTGGTTACTTTTAATGCATCTAAAACCAAGCTCCTATCTTTACATCATCAACGCTCTGATCCCAATCTGACAACAATTGAAATGGATGGCTCTTGTCTAGGAGGACTTCCATGTTTTGATAAGCTTCTGGACTTGACCTTTATTCCTGACCTGAAATGGAACACGTACATCAAGTCAGTTGTCAAGGTCGCTGGAAAAATGGTAGGATCCTTCTACCGCTCCAGACGATATCTTACTGCTGATGCAATTCTCTATCTATATAAAAGCCAAGTACGTCCAAGGATGGAGTACTGCTTCCACATCTGGGAAGGAGGTGCTAAAAACAGCATATCCTGCCTTGACAGAGTACAAAATATGCTTCGTGGCTTAGTGGGGGAAGCCCTTTTCTCTTCTCTGCATTCTCTCTCCCACAGAAGAGACGTTGCGCGCCTGTCTTTGTTTTATCGTTATTTCCATGGCAATTGCTTTGTTGAGCTCCAATCTCTGGTCGCCCCTCGCCAACTTTTCACGATAAACGCCCGTCTATCTAAAACCACTGTCCAAAATTTCCCCCACTCTTTATCTGTGCCAAAATCAAAACATAGATTCCATGAACAAAGCTTCTTTCTTAGAAGTGCATGCTTGTGATACTCTGTTCCGTTTGCCTGTTTCCCACCTGACTGCAACTTGGATGTCTTCAAGTCCAATATAGAAAAATTCCTGATGAACCGTCCCCTTATGTAAGACGCTTTATCAAATCTCCAATACTAATATACTGTACACGCAATAACCCTCATCCCCGAGTTGCTTCCGGGCCTTGATATGTGGTTACTATTTTGTAGAAATAAGAGAAAAAAAGCATCTTCTACTAGGCTTCGAAGTTTATAATTAAATCTGTCAAAGCAATACTTATTTTTTTACTTGAATTAATTCCAAAATATGTGCACGTTCGCTGAAGCATGACAGATTTTGTTAATTCAAAACCAGGCTTATATTTTCGTAGGTTAATAGTTTTGCAATGAGATAATTATTCACATCACATTAAAACTTCTGCATGCAATTACAATCGGTTAAACAGTGAAAAAGAAAAAAAATCCAAAAATCATTGGTTCGAAAAATACAGAAATTAAACTAGAAATCTATCCGATATTTGGGGATTTGCATAGTAAAATAGGGTGTATGTTTCCTTATTGTTGGGTTAGTTCGAGAATTTATGTAGTAGGGAAAGAATGCAAACTGTTAATTGCGTCACTTTCTGTCAAAGTGTTTATAAAAGAATCTCAGGGATCAACACTGCGGCCATAAAACAGATGCTGGATCTTGATAGACGCTATTAGAATTATTAGATTAAACGTTGCTTTTTAACCTGTATAAGAGCATGAAAGTACTGAGTGATACAACAGTTTACATGCATTGATTAATTGGTAGCTTCTAGAGATATTTTCTTCTGATTCTGGTGTGAGATTTCTAGCCCATTGGAGGGATCACATCTTATTTGCAGTAAATTTGGCGGTATTAGTTATGTATCTGCTGTATATTTTTTTTACTTTATATAAAAGGTAAATTTTTGGCCGCGGAGTTGTAATGTCGGACACTGAGCTCCGAGCCAGTGCTACTTATAATGTTTAAACATAAGTTCAACTTAAAATTAGCTGAACATTTATTTTGGGATCCATTTTAGAGTAAATGCCAGTTTTCTGTATTCAGATCCGTTTAACTTAAGACATTATCATGTGTGGAAAAAACTAGAAATTACTGGTTGCTAAGGAGAGAGGGGAGTAGGTGCACTTACCTTGTTACTAACCAAAAGAGTTGTTGTTTCCTAGAAGCGTTATAAAGCTTTACCTTGGTCATGTGATGGTGATCACATGACCTTTTCAGACCTATAAAAGGGAGGTAATAAAACTCCTTGTGGTTACAATTTCAGTTGTATTTAGAAATTTGCTGCTGATGGTTACAATTTTAGTGGTGTTAACTTTTGCTGATGATGCTGATGATTACATTGATTTACTTATTTTGTTAACTGACTGTCACGTCGCGGAAGGGCAATTCTTTCGCAACTCTAAACGTGAGTGTATCTTGCTTCCTTCTCGACTGAGCAGTCTTATTACTTTTAGGAAATTAATTTTTCCACACATGCGCTTATTCAGGGCGAATATAGAATCAATATATTATCCGTGTTTACTTAATTAGACAAAAAGTTTTGTTTATCATACTAAACTTGGTATTCACCATTTAATCGTTCCATTAATCTATTGAAATGTTTTCGAATCTAATCGACTCAGTTTCGTCTGGCCATAGAGACATCTTTAGTTGTGGACGTGTCCTGTTATTTGCATAACACTCAAGTTATGACACATTCACCATGATTCAATTCGCTACTTCTCTCATATTGCTTACCATTAATTTTCCTCACATTCGCAAAGCAATAAAATTCAGTATTACGTTTTATTTATAAATATAAGCCGTGTAGTGGTGGTGAGGGATACTACGTACTTAATCATTTGAATTGAAAGCGATGATATATCTACTTCGAATTTAGTTCCACAAAAATGCTTCTATCAAATAAAAAAAAAATGATTTTCTTATCTACGTTACTGAACAGGAAGTAAATAAAATATATAGTAGACAAAATTCTACACTTCATTCATGACGTGGTAAAAATATTTTCGTTCTATTAACGTTCGACGCAACACAAACCACAATATATTATTGTATCCTCTTTATAAAATCTGGAATATAATCTTTTTAGTTACTCCAGTTTCAATTTTTTAAAATTTAATGAGGTTTTATCTCTCAAACCACCACGAGAGTCCGTGATACACTTCAATTCCATGAACGTTCGACTAAAACGAAGGCATTACGATGTTTGTGTACAACATTTCGACAGAAGAAATGATGGTTTTTCCTCACTGCCAATAAACGGGTTTTATGTCGGCCTTTATATTCGATACAACAGTGACATCTTGCGGATGATTTCAATCGTGCAATGATATCGTTTAAAAACGAGTTGCTAGGTATAATATACGTAAGAACATGAAATCTAATTATGTAATTAATCTAAAACGTTAGTATATTTACATTCTCTGACCTACTATAATCATCTTGAGTATTTTTTCACAACGGTTCGCTCGATGTAGCCGCAGACCAACTTTAGGGTATTTTGTCGAACTCGCGATTCTTTCTGTCGATTACGAGAATCTTTCGGCGAACCTACGGAACTTTCTGTCAAACTCCAGAATTTTTAATGAGACCCTTTATTTGGACTACGGATATATATTCCTCTCGTTGCTTCAGCCATGACATGATAGAAGTTCTAACTTATTTACACTTGTGTTTTCATTTCCTCTCGCACGGATGCGCCCTTCCACCCCTAGAAGAGTATACATTTCCAACTAAATTTAAGCACGCACTGCATCCAGTACGGTTTTGGTCTTCGCGGGACGTGTAAAAAACACTGAAGATTAAAACAGCGATTTGAAAAATCCAGATTATACGAATAATCAATATTTATACTGAACATTCTGACTTTTAATTTTCTAGGTTCGACGCGAATCATTAAAAATTTGACGACGATAGTTAAAGAAATCCAACGAATCCCACTGGGATTAACAAACAAAAAGACAAAAAAAGTCCGACTCACTTCATATCTTCAACCTTCACGGTTTGACACGACTCATTAAATTCTCTCTTTGACAACGCTTTTCAATTTTCAATGCGACCTTTAATTTTCCAGGTTCGACGCGAATCATTTAAAATGTCCCATTTCATCTCGGCCGCATGGGTTCCATATTTAAAGGCGAAATAGCTCCTAATCGCCAAGCTAAGCGACACTCTCTGCTCTAACCAGGTTTCATCCGGTTCTCGAGAACTCAACGGCTCGACTCCCCCAAACATCTTAACTCCCGGCCTTATATTATCTCATTTATGCAAATTAATGCGCATTCTAACCTGCTGGTTCGTCGCCTTTTCTTCTTCCATCGCTCGGGTTTCGAGTTCGCATATGCAGCCCACCCTCGTGACTGCAGTCACATTCAATTTTCACTAAATTTAACACTCGTAAAAATATTTGGAATTGCTTAGGAGCATGGACGACAAACTTAAAAAGATTGCTATACTGCTTCTCTATCTACATTTTATTTATCTCTCCTCTCTATATCCCTTAAGCTCTAAATCCAACTGAATATACTCTTTTCCTTCACCTTCCCGTGTATTCTTTTCTGCTTTGCTTTTCGAAATTTCTCTTCGCTTGAAACTGTCAAACTCTTGTTGAAATGAATAAAAACGCTAGAAATCAAGACACAGAAAACTTATTAACTGTTTAATTTGATTTAAAGAACCATAAATAAAAAAAAAAACACATGAGGCGAATAGCTTATGCGTATTGTATGTAGAGAAATCACTGTTATTATTATTATTTTTTTTTTTGAAAATACCGACAAACACCGGGATAGATTACATATTGATATAAATATTTTTTTAATAGTAAGTTTGATATTAATAGCAATTATAAACTTTGTGCATATCTTTTTCGCTAGACATTTTAAAATATAGTGCTTTTTCTCGCTAAGCATGTTAAAATATAGTGCTTTTTCAAAAATAATTTGTACATAGGAAGAACCTAATAAAATAAATATTTCATGTTTTTATCCATGCAAAATAAAGTAGAAGGGTTTGTAAATTGCATTGCTATGATAATTTACCTTTAATGTTTCATATATCCGTAGCAAATATTGACGTTGTGAGACTCTAGGTAATCAACACCTATCGTAGACGGGGTAAAAATCAGATATGCTTCATTGAATTCCTGGCAAAATTCCCTGAAGAAAAGGGGTGTGTATGTAGAAGAATAAATTCTATCGCTTGTTTCAAGTGTAATTCAATAAACCAAAATACATGTGTTTTCTATTGTCTGTAGAATGTTGCTGGGGCTGTGTGGCTCCAAGAGGTCCGCTATTTCAGGTTTTGTCTTCTCTCTTTTAGGAGGTGTTAGTTTATCGCTAGTCACCTAGGCACCCCTAACGGAGATTTCTGACCGAACTTTTCAAGCATGTTTTGCAGGCTAGAGTGTCTCTCATCTATCTTTACTCTGCAATCTATCTTTACGATCCTAGTGTTTAATCTATCCTATGTAGGAGAGATATTCTATCATATGTGCCTTACCACGACTGCTTAGTTTGTTTTATTATAATCTATTTATCTATTGAGTGAATCAATGACAAATGCAAATTAACTTTAAAAAGATTTATTCCTCGTAAGTTAATAGATATTTATTTTTTAATTAATTATCCCGAGTTATAAAAACTTACATGCACATTGTCTAACCGAAGATAGTAAACTCATTATTATGAATTCTGTTGGAGGTAAATGGTCGTAATAGAAGTTATATTTTGTGCAGATCAGTTTTATGCCAATTGGTGAAAAAAGCGCGTTGAAAACATCTATATATATAAAAGCAAAAATGTGTGTATGTATGTATGCAAGTGTGTGTTTGTGTGTCCGCTAAAAACTTTCGACAGACAGAACAAAATTAACAAACTTGATTTAATATTGAAGCTCCATCATTCGCCCGAAATATATCGGAAAATTGGCCAAAAACGTTAATTTTTTCACCCTGAAATCAACAAGGGGGTCAGCAAAAATCAACCTCTCATGACGAGATCGGTTCTACGCATGCGTCAGATGACGTCATGACCTGATTTAGTTTAATAGTTGAAGAACTGACTAAATTCCTGTACGTCGTGTTAGCTCAGTTGGTTAGAGCATTGGATCATTATCTATACGTTTTGGGTTCGAATCGTGGTGTGAGATGACTTTTTTCGATTTTTTAAATTTAAATGTTGAAGCAGGGTTATTTAAGCCATTTTTCACGTAACGTTCGTTTTTCTGTTTTTTTGTTTGTTTTTTACTTCGCTTATTCTTAGGTTTTCATTAACACCCCCATTAACACCCCAACCCCGAGCGACCGCACACACTCACAACGGCGTTCCAATCAAAGAAAAGAAAGTCAAAACTTAATTGGTTAACACATAATTGATTATTGTCTTTGACTTTACAATATAATAGTTACACACTGCCTGGTCATACAACTTAGGGGGCTGGCAGTTTTGTTTCTTTTACCAAGTTCTCCGTTCTTCATCTACCGTCCGTCCACGGCAAGGGATCAGAGAAAAAAGACGCCAATTAGGTAAGTGTCCGCTTTATTTTTCAGATAAGTTTTAACGTTCGTTTTTCTGTGTTCTTTTTTTTACTTCGCTGATTCTTAGGTTTTCATTAACAACTACACACATCTCCAAACACTCGGGCAACGCCGGGTACCATCCCCCCGCTAGTCTATAATATAAATCTCACCTGTCTGTTTAAATGTATGTTTGTATGTCTGCTTAAAACGTTCGACAGAGACAACAGATTTTCGCAAGATCAGTATCGCCTTAGAGCTCAACCCTTCAAACGACAAATATCGAAAAATTGGATAAAAACATTAATTCCTTCACCCTTAACTGGGCACTTTTCTATAAAAAGAGGTCGCATTTTTAGCCGATCCTCGCTTTTCGATTGACTAGCCTTTGTCACTTCCGATTTGGCGAGGGATGCAACGGCAAAGACGTCACTTTTTTCACGTTCTTTTCCTCCTCCGCAGTACGAATTCGAGCCTGCATGCCTACTACCACTTTTGTTTTTCGACCCCCCCCCCAAATAAAAAACACTCGGACAAGCCGGGAACCCAGGCTAATGTTAAATTTAAAAAAAGCGACATAAATCAATCATATATTTCTCTATATTTATTTTCCTTAAAGTGTACAAAAGGGGTTCGTAAAGAGAAGATATCACAACATTTAAAAAATAAAATATTTGGGATTTGCATTGTTTTTTTTTTAATAACATAAAAACTTTCTGAACTTAAATTCTTCTTTAATACACCTTAAGCTTGAGAATTAAAATTTTACAATTTGTAGAATTAAATTATGACATAACTCTCGGTGAAGAACAGAAACCCCTCTTGAAAGTGTAGTAGCATGATATGTAAACTAGCAGGCCGAGTGCCATTGCCCGGCCATAAAATACGCTTAAATATGATAGTTTAATCAATGCAGAATTCGTATTTATTTTATAATGTATTGCACCCAATATATAGTAATGATTTAAATCTGATTTTAGAAAATGACTTGTGCGCCACCACCGAGAATCAAAAGCAAAACGTTTAGTCTACGATTTACTTTTTCCTTTGACGTTAATTACCTGAGATATGAAGACATGTTTGCTGCAAGGATAAAAATTAAAACATGAACCAACTGCTATTACGTTACGTATGCATATTCGCAATGACGACGTGCTATCTTCAACTGGCAAATTTCATTTTTTTCTAATTTTTACAGTTTTGAAGCGATTTTTCCCGGCTAAATCCCAAATATAAAGTTTCGCATGGGTTCGAATACCTTATATATAAAGGTCCATGTCTGTAGACCAAAGACTGTAGACAGAGTAGTTTAGTAGGCAAAATTCTTTAAACAAGTATTTATACGCATACGTAAATATATATAGAAGGATGTTTGTGCTAACTATAAGTTTTTATACATCTATTATGCAAGTATAAATTATGTAAAATATTTGCATGTATATAATTACACGAAATTATAAAGATCATCGACCAAAAAGAAATCCAACAAAACTTATAAGGAATGAATTAAAATGAATGCCTATAAGAATATGCAAAATAGCTAGATCTTTTGCAGATAAATGCAGATGCACGCCTCATATATAACAAAGTTGTATTCTCTTTTTAAATGAATTGAAAATAATGCCTTTTTATTATGAATATCAATGCACACACACGCAAAAACACATTTGTAGGAGTATAGATTTATAGTACAATCTGGGTGAGCATTTGGGAAGGTAAGGTTTACACCAAGTTTGTGTTTCAATACTAATATTCAAATAACCATTCTGAGTTCATAACAGTATTATGTAGAACGCAAGTTTCCAAACATATATAGACAGTGAATACAAAATAAGTCATGATTGTCTTCCAAGTCGATTTTAATAATTTACTCATCTAACCTGAGATATGTATACATTTCGCTAAAACAGACGAAAAGTGTACATTTAACCTCGTAAGGATATTTACTTTCAAATGGTGATTATTTTTGTAAAAATAGGAATCAGAGTAACAATGTTTAGTCGATTCAACGTAATAAATTGAAGGTGAAATTCTTTATGTATATAAGTGCCAGATATGCGAAAATGTCAATTGTTGGCTCACAAGATCATGGGTTCCGTGCAGATCATTGTTTCCTGTCTTGCTATTATTCCAAATTGAATGCGAAATTCTGGATGGCGTAAACTCTTCCCTACCTCACAATGACAAGACGTGTTTCTACACCATACCCTTTTCTCCCTCGGCGCTGTCATAGACCCCATAAAAAAGTACGCAGCTGTGGTTTCATCTCATGTCCCTCTTTGCAAAAGATGCATAGCAAATTCTCGTCCTTCAACAACGTAAATTGGTTTACGTTTTCCCCTCAGTAATAAACGTATTCTAGACAGAAATTTTTTAACATGTTTGCTTCTTTCTGGATAATATATTAAAGTGGATCAGGATAATTACAATTTGTTTGGCTTTATCATAAGTTATCAAAATATTAATTTAAATACCAATGAATAATAATATTGATTTCAGTAGTAATAATAAATGAATATTATTACATAATAATACTCAGTAATAATAATAAATGATAATAGGAAAAAAATGATAAATAATACTAATGATAATCACTTATAATGATAAAACTCACTAATTATAATAAAACGAATACGAATAATAATAATCACTATTTATAACATCAATAATAATGATTACAATTATAATAATCGTTAGTAATAATCACTAATAATAGTAACTAATAATGATAATGATGATAATTACTATTAATAATAATCACTAATAATAATAATAAATATCAATATCAATAATAATAACAAGAAGCAGAAGACGAAAAAGAAGAATAATCACTAATATTATTAATCAATAATAAGAAAAAGATGAAAACAATAACACAAATTGAGAACATTGAATAACTTTACTTATTACATTAAATTATGAAAATAGTCTGAATGTTTTTTTCATTCTTTATCTTTTATACATTTCTGAGATTCACGGGCAAATTAGACTAGGTTACTGTCAAGTAACCAAGACATTTATTTGAGTTTTATTTTTTATTATTAAATTATATGAATTAAGCTAGTATGAGAATATTACATTCTGAATCTTTTAATAAAATATTTTCGAATTTTACGTCCAGAAATAATTTTGATTACAAATGTTGCCACTCTGTATTTATAACAAAATTAATAACACATATACTTCCAATGTTTGCGAAAACTCTTTTTATCTTTTCTGCATCGCGAAAAATTTCTGAGTTTCCAAGATATGAACATTCTTATGCATATAATGGGGAATACTATGTAAAAATTTATATATTCATAAAAAATTGTGTGTTTTATCGACATTGACGTGATAATAACCATACTAATCAAATAATTTGACTAGATGTAAACTTTTTGACAAAATCCAAAGAAAACATAGAAAATTACCTCCAATTCCATCAGGGGGTCACTTAATAATAACCTGTTTTGTCTATTTTATAAGTAAATTATATTGGAGTATATATTAGTGGCTTGGCAAGGCCAGAGGGGAGACAAATTAAGCAGCAACACTGTTATATCTCCTCTCATTGGTTTTCAATCATAAGGTAAATGTTACAGTGTATAAGGACTATTTGATATTGGAGTAGGTGTATCTAGTGAGATTCGAAATCGGGACCACACGATAAGAAGCCTAAACCTCTTCCGCTGGGATATTTCGCACGGCTACTTATATATCGCCTTCTTACATAGATGTTGATCGTTTGTTTTTGTTAGCAATGCTTTTTTTAATGCATTGGGGGTACCACATTGGTCTAAGGGAATTTTTCCTAACTCGCATTTTCGTATAAATAATTGCATTCATTCAACACATTTACATAGTAGGTAAATTCACGATAACAGAAAAGGTTACTGTAAACATTTTTGCATATAGCTTTGGTTTTATACATTGTAGAGACTTCCTTTGTCAATATTGTAACCATTTAATTTAGAAATTTATAGAGTACTCATATTTACATTAAACTTGAGCTATTCAGCAAAGATGGAATTTTTGCCAACATTTCAACGTGCATTTTGTGTGGTGGAAAACTAACATGTTCTTGTTAACTTACAGATGGGACTGTTAAATATTCTTCTTCTGCATGTGGGAATCTCTCTTTCAATAATTATAAAATGTTACGCTATACTTCAGAGACACCGAAACGTATGTATCACTAACATAAGAAGCCACCTATGATCAAAGCATGTTTCCTTTACAGCCTTAGTGAAACCACGAGAAAAATGCCATTGCGTCTTAGTGTGTACATCTCCAAGTGTTTATATGTTAGTTGTTTGTAGAGTGTATATATATATATATATATATATATATATATATATATATATATATATATATATATATATATATATACACGGAACAATATAAGTTGAAGGTTCCGTTAATTAGCGTTGCCCGGTGGTAGCCTGCATCCTACACCCGTCAAAATTTTAAGTACGGATTATTCAGGGCATGGTATTTTTGTTAGCAAGACTGGAGGTGAAGTGGCAAAAAATCTCTGGAACCCTCTATCACTTAAAAGGAACCCAATTCTTGTAGTCATATTAACATTACCATTTAAAATTTACACGGTCTTTTCAGAAATTGAAAGTTTTAAGTAAGCAAAAAAAAAAATATATACCGGATATGCAAAACAATTTCTTTCAATAATAAACAGTTCCTTTTTATTTGGAACACTATATACAGAATATTGTTTCTTTTCTAAACAATATAACTAAAACAATTACGAAATTGAAACAATATAAACATTTTTCAATGTTAACTGTTAGACAACAGATACACAATTATTATATAATTTTAAAAAGAAATATTGATTTTATACATTATAGGAAATTAATTGGGGGGGGGAAGGCCCAAACAATTTATTATGTTTAGTGAGCTATTTTCGTGTAACTAAAATTATGGTGTAATAAGAAAAATATCTTTTTTATTTTGACAAATTTGCCTGTCTCAAAAATATAAGAAGAAAAATATCTACGTTCTAAACAATATAAATAGCAGTGGCAACCCATTAGAGGGTAAAAATTAGCCGCAGAGGTCGGGATCGAACGTTCAACGCTAGTTGTGAAAGGAGATACAGGGAACATTTTAAATGGTGATATCTTAAGTGCGATATGAAGTTGCGCTTCGTGGATAATCTAAAACACTTTGACGGTAGGGCTGGCTTAATCCTAATTAACAAAATGTATATCTGTACTCGAGTTCTGCTAATGACGAAAGACTCTACGGAAAACATTTGCGAAATATTATAATCATGATCGATTGTACAGATCGGTTTAATATTACTTTTTCTAGTGTGCGATCGCTAGATGTTACAGCGCAACCTAATCTATTCATATGAAATTGATTAGGGCCGTGGCTTAAGTGATAGTATGTCTCCGCGCTACAACTTCGTGGCCTGCTTACATCAGAGGAGAATTCCTAGTCACGAACCAGTAGTAATGACTATTACAAAGAATTGTTATGTTTTATTTTAATGCTAAAAGAGATTATTAAAAGATTCATACAATGTCCGAAAATTAGTGTATTTTATTTTCCTAAAGATATACACTTATATAAATTAATATTATAGAGATCATTTTGCCGGGAAAAGGTGTGAAGTTTTATATTTGTTCAAAATGTATTTAATTATTAATTCACCGGTAACTTCATTTTCAAGTTTAAAATTCATCCCTTTTAAAAAGAAAATGTAGACGATATTTTTAAAATCCTTTTCCGTAATAATGCAGCAAAAATTTTTGAATTATTTACCTTTTACTAGTATATTTTCTCATAATTGTTTTTAAAAGTTAGAGAATTTTGGTTAGAAAGTAGACACTTACCTTAATTTCAGCTGCCAAACAAATTATTATTGCAAATAATTATCATTAATTAAATAATTGAATCTGTTTATGTTTTGTGCATTTTCTAATTTATCGGAAAGATTACAAAGTTAAAAAAAATAAACGTGTCTGTATAGGCTGGAGATTTCATCAACCACAACATTCTAAGCATAGCATACAAAAGGAGAACCATATTCTAAATAATCCAAGTAATATTTATATAGTTCTTAGATAAACGCTGGATATCTTGTATATGCAATGGTTTATGAAAAATCCTCTTCATAAACAATATGATTTGTTATTCCACATGAGGAATTTCCGTAGAGAATATTTGGCAACACAATTCTAAATGATGCGTCTTGCATTTGTAATCCGGCCAATTTTGTGCTCGTCCTTGAGATTATGTCGATGGACGTCACAAAACTTATTGCGTATTGGAACTGCAATGTTTAGAAGTTAAATTAAATGTCAGTAGCAGTAATTGGAATTCTTTGGATGAATGAATATTCCCCAGCAGCAAGGTCAGTCGGTCCTACGTTTCGAATTAGAGTTGGCACAAATTCTTTGACTTCAGTAACCTCCCAATGCGCAAACGCAATGCAACCAAATATCTAAGCAGCATTATATGCGTTCTCCTTCTTGAACTTTAGACTATGAGGCAGGATTACATTTTTAGGAGAATTCAAAAGTAGAAAAGGATGACACTTAAAGTATCAGAATATGTCTGTCAATCTGACTTTTCCTTTTTATAACTATTTCATGTGGAGAGATATATAAAATAGAAAGCGGTGAAGGTTTCTTGTCATTGTCTATGAACGCATTTTTGAGATCCATATTTTAACGATGTACAGAAATACAGCCTTGATAATGTAAAATGTTGCTTTCTGAACGACTAATTATTTTGTATTCATGCGAGTGTCGTTTTAAAAGTAGAGTCTCTGATTTTTTACTCTCAAATTGAAGTTCTGCGAAAGCCGTGAATTATACCATTTAAATGAAATCAATTTTCTGTTCAAGAATCTATTTTACTAAAAAATCACTGGTATTCTCAATGCACATTTGCCAGAGATTATATGACTCATATATGTTTCTGATGTACGTGCATAACAGTGGTTGTGTTACTAGAGCGTTCCACCGTTAATATCATAAACATAGTGATGAAACCTTGAGGTATTCTATGTCTTTAGCTTGTCCTATGATTTTTGCCAAGCGAAGATAGTTTTATGATTATAGTATTTAGTTGGTTTTTATTTGTGAACGTCAGAAATGAAATATCATTATAACCTTGGCAAGGGATGCTTACACAAATGCTATTATAATGAAGACACAGTTAGCATGGAGTGACCTACATGAACGTAGAGCCTTTAGGAAAAAAACAATCCTTTTGGTTAAAGATATATGATAACAGTTTGTCTTATAATTATCTAAGAATAACAAATGTTTTTGATAAGTAAAACTCCGTATTTTTCTTAAACAAAAATATATTACGGTATTATAGTGAGACTTATCTTTCAAATTGATGATTACAGATAATAAAATGTATGCTATTTTAATGAACCTTAATGTATTTATAAAAGCAGTCGTTATTAAGTTATTTTATACTGACACATAAATTATATATATATATATATATATATATATATATAACTATATAATTACTATTGTAGCTCTGTGAATAATAATAATAATAATAATAATAATAATAATGATAATGATAATAATAATAATAATAATAATAATAATAATAATAATAAAATACTATCTTAGATTTTTTTTTTTAATTTTGTGAAAATAGCTATATACATTTTTGAATAACTAAATTAACAAAGAAACTCTAAGACACTTGTCTTATAGCATTAGGACGTAATAATTAGCTTGAATTTTGCTGGCGTTTTTGTTTGTATTTGCGGATATAGAACGAGTTGAAGTACACATAATCATAATTGGAAATAGGCAACGATTATTTACATTGGGGAAATCATAGAAACATTTTCGCTTGACAAAAATCATAAACCAGGCTAAAGACACGAAATAGTGTGTATTTAATTGATCCATTCAATTCCTTTTCAAAACACGTTCCTATTATTTAAAGCACGTTAATAAATAAAGATGTGCTGAATATAAGGGACTTCGTTTATCATAGTTTGCTTAAGGTCGTTGACTCCAAACTTCTAATAATAATGTATGTTGTGTGTTTGTCATAATGTATATATTTTTGTACATATTATGTTGTGTGTATTTATTAGCGTATGGACGGGAGTATATATATGGCAAATATATCTCGAAACTCCAAAGTTAATAAGGGACTTATAATAATAAAAATAGCAGACAAAATCGTCCGCAATATCTAATATATATATATATATATATATATATATATATATATATATATATATATATATATATATATATATATATATATATACAGGGAAAGAGAGAGATAGAGAGATAGATAGAGAGAGAGAGAGAGACATAGATAGATAGAGAGATATTATATTAAAACTCTGAATTTTTTAATCGCTGTTCCTGTTTTATCGGTAATATTTTATTTGTTTAAGGGTGTTTTGGGGGCATTAAGTCAACGTGAATGCAAACTTGAATGTTAGACCAAAGTTCTAGGATTATGATTCGATTATTTAATTTAATTATAGGGGACAATATTCATGCTCAGTTAACAGAGCAAGTAGCTTATTAAGTTTTAAGTAAGATGCTAAAATAAAATATTGAGAAATAAAAACGTTTTATTCCTGTGAATTAATGTTCGAACTGTTCAAGAATTGGTTCTTAGCTGAGATTAGTACATGCCTCTTTTTTTATATTACAGTTGCCAATGTTAAAAAGGATACGTCGAATTTTACAACATACTCTGCTGAGTCGCTGATATTTTGTAAGTTTTTTTTTTAAACCGTGCCTGGTGCTTTTATTTTTCTGTATTTTTTGACTTGAAGTTTTATAATTCTAATACCGAACACGGAAATATTAATATTTAAATATATATATTTAATTTTAGATATAATGGCAAGCGAAAGTGCTTGGCGGTCATAATAGACATTTGGCTATAACGGAATAGTATCCGTTGATCCTAAAACTAGTGTATATGAGAAAAAGACACAGTGGTTGCATCGCCGCTGTGATAGAAAGAAAACTGTAAACTAAGCATTTTAGATACTTAGAATTTTCGTATTCAGAAATGGAGAATATATATTTCGATGAATTTGTCTGTAGACAGTGCGAACTTTGTCGACAAAATTCAGAAAACAAATCAAATTTCCAAGGTAAGTAAGTAACATACCTTAGCCATCAGACATTAGTGAGTGAATAGTTGATGGTTTAGACGTAAAAGAGTAGCTTAGAAAATAACGGAAACATCACAGCTGTAACGAGAGCCACGCGTTGTGGGAGAATGGGGAAATAAATGCTGTTTAATAAAAAATCTACTTGAAGTTCCTTTTGTCTACTACCATTTGTAAACGTGTAAATATGTTTTTAATATTGTTCTTATTTACTTGCCTCCCCACGAACACAGAGTTAGACAAAGATCGGTTATTAATATGGGGGAAATCTAGCTCCCCAAAATAGCACAAAATAAAAATTGTCTCAGTCTAAAAGAAAATTAATTTCTACGTTGAATTTGAGCGAAAATTGTTTTTTGACACTTATGCATTATACGAACGGCGCCATTGTTACGGGCGATCTTCTAGGAATAGTAACAAAACACCCCCACCCACGTTAAACAATAGGTTTAGAAATAAGAAAAAAAGGCATCACGCTTAAATTTTACATTTACCAAAAAGCCATTGAATTGTTTTCTCGCCTTAATTCCATAATACATTATTTCTCCTTGGTACATTAAACCTAAAATAAATAAACAAAATAAATAAACCCAAAATACTTGAAAACCAAATGTCATTGTATAAAAATGTATCAAAATATAATCGTAAAAAACATTTTTGTAATTAAGCAACATTACTTGGCCTTTTTACTAGGAGCGAAGTATATTATCTATTCTGATACTGCACATTCTCTTTTCTGTCGTCAGTTAATGGGGGAGTAATCTTTCTATACTGATGCAATTTTTATTTTTGTTCTTTTCCCCATAATAAAAACCGACTTATGTCTAACTCTGCCTCGTTTTATTTTTTGTTTAGATGAGGATTGGTATTAATTTGGATTTAGTAGTTTTTCTCACAATAGAATCTTTTCTTACCCTAAGCCTTTGCTGAAAATTACACAAAATAAAAACCATATGAATATATACCCCTGGAAACGTAATATTTTACTCTGGGATATGTTGGAGTTTGAGCGCCGGTGTGTTTTAGGAGTAGAAAACATCCCTTTTGGGGGTAATTTGTATTTTTCTCCAAAAATTCATACTAAATAGGGGTTTTGAATTGTACCGAATTCATATTAATGCATCGATTGCAATGAAACGGTTTCATCTAATTATTTTACCTTGAGGCGTAGCATATTGTAATATGTTACACCAATTATCTTAATAGAAAATATATGTAATTAGTAAGAGACATTTACTGGATTGAAAACTTTTCAATATGTAAGATAGTAAACTAGTTCTTACTATTTATACAATAATAGAATTAGCGTGTGTTTTTGTAATCACATTTCACGAATAAAATTAGATTACATATTGATATATTTAGAGAAATCTGTTTTAAATATAACCGCTTATCTCTTGCTTTAAGAAGATTCAGACGAAAAAAAAAGTTTATGTAAACAGAAATAGATATTAAAATAATTATTGTATGCTAGTAATGCCCGTGTACCTACGTTGCCCGGTGGCAGCATATCACAATGCCAGAACATTTTCGGTAAAGGACCCCCTCAAAAACAAATTAAACTCAAGATGTTTGTGGGGAGAAAAAAGTGATGTTTTTGGCAATTACTTGCTTGTACTGGTAAGTAATGCCTTACCCTGTATCTGGAACTTACTGTAACTGTCGGTATACGGTATACATTCTTAGTCACTGGTAGCCATGTCTTACAATTAAATTGATGATCATTTACAGTAAGGCTTTATTGGGGCATTTACTGACGTTTATTGGTGGACATTGGATGTCTGTACAACGGTCACAGACAGTTTTCAGCGTACAGTGCGGGTTACTGGTTGCCATGCACGTTTTCTTCTTCGATTTGGTTGCTCTTAAACGAAGTTGTGACTGATACACTGGCTTGCTCTGTAAATGTCAATCATAATTGGTGTTTGGCTTTATTTAGCTATGATGAAATTCATTCAACTGTAGTCAATTTAGATTCATGGGACTGAAAGGTATCAGTGAGCACTGTTTGGGGGCATTTTCACCCCTGGTTGTCAGTGTCTTTTAAGGCAGTTATTGTAATTTTCTGCCATGGACGATGCGTTCAAATTAATGTAACTGCGTATGTTATAATAATAATAATAATAATAATAATAATAATAATAATAATAATAATAATATGAAAAAGGATAAGGAATAGAACTCTTAGTTAAAGGATATTTGTATTAATAATAAAAGTAATAATAACAGTAATATCATATCAGTAATCATAATAAAAGTAATAATAAAAAAATGTGAATAAATCTTAGAAACCGCAGTTAGTTTTCCACATAAGTACATATACAGTAAAATTTGACAATCTATTTCAATTACATAATATAAGGCTGTAGTGAGATGTGCACTGGTAAATCTTAGTTTCCTGGACAACTGTCACCAACGCTTCCCGGCGTACTGTGTCGGTCAGTGGCGAGCATAATTGTTTTCTGCTTCCATCGGATCGCTCTTAAAAGTAACTAGTGGCGGCTAATTGAATTTGGGCTGAGTTCCAGTGTCAGGTTTTCATAATCTACTCTGTAACGAAATCGAAAATAGTTATTGTTACTTCATGCCACTGGCGCGCACTCTTAGCCTTACTTAAATGGTGGCAATAGCGCTTTTAAGGTAGGTATTCTCACTTTATGGCATGGTCAGTATGTTTCAATTAAGTGTTATAGTATACGTTGTAATAATAATAATAATAATAATAATAATAATAATAATAATAGGCATAACAGAAGTCCATGTGATCATAACCAGTGCTAGTTTAAATTAGCTTAAAACTGTGTCCCTTCCTGATTTGATTTGATTTCGCTTGCAGCTATGTTAAAAATTATTTTAAAATTTTGTTACACCACAATTATTATCTTTCTTCCCCCTCCTACAAAAGAAAACAATAATAGAAAAAGCATAGCATACATATTGTAAACATATTTTTTGGTTTAGTTACGTCAAATGGATTACGTCTTCCTTAAAATATCGTAACTATAAACAGATCATTACAGATTAAACCCGTATTGAAATATTAGCTTTTCTTTTAGTTACACCAAAAGTATTATTCCCCTCACAAAAATTAAACAATAATAAAAAGTAGCATAACAGATTCAAGCAATATAGAAACACTATTTTTACATCAAAATTATTTACACACTCCACGAAACCTTTAATAAAAGAAAAATAATATATTCAACCCATATTAAAATATTATTTTCTTAGTTTAATTGCACTAAATGCATTATTATCCTCAAACAAATTACAATATAAAAAAGGCATAATAGATTAAACCGATAATAAAACATAGGAGTTTTAGTTAAGTTACGATAAAAATATTATTCTCCTTTTCCTAAAAAAAACAATAATAAAAAAGCATAACAAAACCAAATCATGTTAAAACATTATTGTTTTTTGTTTAATTGCATACACCGTATTCACCCTCTCTATAAACAATAATAAAAATGAAGCCTAAAGCATTATATGATATTTTTTCTAATAAATATGAAGAAATCAATACATATTTTATGTATAGAAACAAAAATTAAGACTATAAAATAAACCCAAACAATATTCGTTTTTAGCATCAGAACCATATCTAAATGTAATATATTTTATTTTATTTGTTTTTATATTTTAAATCGGTATTTTACGAATCGTGATTTTTCGTATATTATGCATTCTACTCATATGTGTACATTATTTATTTGTATTAAATAATTCTATCATAAGCGAAATAATATGCATAAGTAAAACTAAAAGTAATAAAAAAGAACAGTATGTTTTTAGTGTTCCAATTTGGCTAAATGATATTTATTGAAATTTCATGACGAAATAGAATAGCCCTCCTCCCCCCCCCCCAAATAATTAAATAAAACAAATATGTATTTTTTTATGTACAAAAAAAATTAAAACTAAAAATGCTGGGGCTAGGTACACCATGGTTCTGTAAGTTTCTTTAAGTTATTGTGATTGTTTATTTTCAGTTCGAAGCTGTAACACATCTATTATTACTTTTACACTTTCTACGTTAAGCTTTTCACGATGTGGCATATTTCAAAGTTTTTGTTACTGCATTAGATTTAGTAAATGACAAATGGAAAACCTTACAAAGAATTGCATATGTTTTCAGTTGTGTTCAGTAATTATATTCGTGTGATCACTGACACAATCTTGTTTCCTGGTTAACTGTTTGCTAAATTACAAAAAAGTATACTCAAGTAATCGAACGCATGCAAACCGGCAGCCAATGAGTGCGGCGAGTATTAACAGTAAGGAAGCGGTCAGTAATTTTATAATGGAAAATGTCAAAAATGTGCAATGAATGTTGGTAAGAAACAATTACGAACAGATATCGGACCAAGCTTGCGACGAATGTTGAGAAGTCTCCAGTTACGGTAGGGTTCTTGAAAGGAAATAACAATAAGGGAAAGGAATTTTGTTACCACGATAATGTTAGACATAATTTCGATTGGGATTGTCGTAGAAATAAATGTAATACCTTGTTATAATGGATCAATGTGATTACAAATGTACACAAACATACGAGTTTTCCAGATGATGCAGTCTTGATTTCTGAAGTCACGTCTTGGTTGGAGGGCCAACCTGGGGTGTTCTACAAAAGCGGTCTCCAACACTGCAAACGATGGGAGAAATGCATAACTCTGGGTGGTTCCTATGTAGAGAAACACTAATAACTGTGCCAAGTTTCGTTGCTCTACTCTATGCGAAGTGGATCAGGGACATTACTTATTGCACGCCCCTCGTACGTAATAGAGTGAGTAGTAGTCTGATTATATTGAATTTATATTTGTTGCGTCTGCGTTTGCAAAGTCATAATGTTTTTTTCTTTAGGGAAATAAGTGATACTATGATAGTATTATAGAAGTAGAGAAGAGATAAAAAGATTTTGAACTAATAATTAATTTTACAAATTAATATGTTCTGATTTAATCTTTGATTTTCGAATCCGTACTACTTTAAAAATAGTCCACTAAATTGCTTTTTTTGGGACGTTTGTATTTCTGACCAGTTCAGGAGAGCAGACCACCGGATAATCTAGAATATATATATATATATATATATATATATATATATATATATATATATATATATATATATATATATATATATAACTGGGTCGATCGCTTTATTGCAGATTATTAAAATATCAATATCTCATTAAATATACGTCACACAAAAACGAACATTATTTCATCAAATAACTGTTTAAAGGTTAATTATTTCCCAAAATTTTATTCTAATCCATGCTATATTCACGAATTTATAACATTTATTCATTATAAAGTAATTTATACTGTCCATAGCTTTATTGCATTGAAAATGCCAAAACGAAAGGCGATTAACGTTTATCAAAAAGAAAATATTATTGATGGACTACCAGAAGGATTGTTCATCAAAGATTTAGCTATGGGGCTGGTAATGGGTCCAAGAATTTTGGCTTCATTCTTGAACACCCCAACACCAAATTCAGAAAGGATAATGGCAACACGAGAATCCTGTCACATCGTGATATTTGGGAAATACGAAGAAAAGTGAACCGAAACCCAAACAGCACCAGTGCTTCCATTTTTGCAAGAGCTGGAATCGCTCCGAGATCCAGACAGGCCCAATGTAATGTGTTCAATTAGATGACAAGGAACATCACAACTATTCTAAGGCCTCTTTTGAGCAAACAACATAGGTAAAAACGAATGGCTTGGGCACAGAATTACATGAAAATGGATTTTCAACGTGTCCTATTTACAGATGAGACCCGTGCTACTCTTGGCGGTCCGGATGGATGTGCCAAAGTTTGGAATTCGAACGGAACTCCAACCCCTTACAGAGTTTATCGCAAAGGAGGAGGTGGAGTCATCATATTTTGGACAAGAATCATTTGGTTGACCATTCCGAGTTCCAGAGGGCGTAAAACTTTCCAGCAAGACGGTCACGGTCTTTTTGGATAAACATTTGGCGCCATAGCTAGATGACCTTCCATTGTCACGTTGTTTTCAAATTATTTTTGTGCATGACAATCCACCATACTATTATGCTAGGGCAACTGCAGTCTTCCTCGAATCTATGGGATTCTTTAGATAAACTCTCATGATCTAACCACCGCGTTCTCCAGACCTATACCCCATTGAATATCTCTAGTCAATATTAAAAAGAGGATATTATGAGGGAGGAGAGCAATTTACTTCAAAGGATGCCTTGTGAAGACCATAGTTGATATTGCTAGAGCTATAACTCATTTTGGAGATCAAATAATTGACTTTCCCAGGGGGCAAACGGTTGTTTTAAGTTATTTAAATAATGGTGGATATATCGATAAATAATTCATTTATTTGAGGCTTAGCCACTGTGCGTTTTCTCATTATTCTTTGACAGAAAAATAAAATAAAAAATAAAGTTCGCATGATAAGACATTATATCTTTGCCCTAAAACAACTTTTTAAGAGACCTACAATAAAGCGATGGACAGTGAAAATTCCACCATAAAGAATAACATGCCAAAAATTTGTAAATATTGCATGAATTCGAATAAAATTTTGGCAAAGAACCAACCTTCAAGCAGTTGTTTGATGATATAATTTTTATTTTGTTGTGGCATATGCTAAGTGAAATATTGATAAAATTCACTGCACTCATGACAGTCTAGTCAATAATATTCGAAAACAGATTTTAATTATTTAAAAAAAATATTATTCCACACATATAAGAAAATAAGAATGACGTTTCATCTAAAATATAATATTCAATACGCTAATCACGATTTACTAACAAAACTATAAACTATGATAAAATTATCTCGATACATTTATAATATATATTTTTCAATATAATATAAGTATGAAGTTATTATATAGTCAAGCCAATTATTCAACATTACATACAAGGTTTTGCAGCAAAGTCTGAAGTAATTTACACTGAGAACGCCAAACAATCTAGAAAAATATTGGTTACTGAAGTTTATTAGATATGCTGTAAAAACATCAATAATGTTTCTGTCGGAAATTTATTTTAATACAAGCATACAACGTATTTTTTTACTATAAGTATACAAAGTATACCCCCAGATTCTTTAGAAAAATAACCTTGTCTATGACACCAACGCCCATCCCTGTGTAAGGAGATAACTTCGAACACATACATGAACGTTGGTGTCATACACTCACTTATTTTTTTAAAGAGTCGAGAGTCATCACTGAAATCGATTAGAAGTTGCAGAAGAGCCTGGTTGACCATGGGATTGACGGGATTGATAACGGATGACTCCATGCTTCCCAGCAGATCTATTCTCCAGCAGAGGAGATCAACACGATCCAAGCATGATAGCTAGACAATGTTTCTGATTGCTGGAGTAGTGACGGCTCTTTACACCAGACAGGGTTCATTTTAATTTTTCTTTTAATACCTAATCAGGACCAAGACCAAAATGCGAACCAGCAACAATCTGAAAGCTACTATTGTGAATGCATTCGCTGATTCAGAGGACGTGACCAACAAGAGGTATGACTTATTCGGCGCCCCCTTTAGAAAATCATGACCGATATCGGCCGTTATATTAAAAACTAATGTTATATGTAACTATTGCTTACTAAACTGTTTCTTTCCATGCATACAAATGTTGTTATTATTACATTTTTTTGCGTTAACGGTCAGATCAGCTGTATTATTATATAATGTTTATTTTCAGTAAATAAAGCCTAGTTTTAAGAAAAGTTTATTGCATTATAATCGAAATAATGTGATATTTATTAATAACTAGTTGTTTCTCACTTACCTTTTTAGACCGTCTAATACAGTAAAAAATTGTAACTCATTGGCTTAAAATAAATGCTTTCTACCAAATTGATAGTTCAATATGGTTAAATTGGTGTAATTAATCCCTATTATGCAACAATTCAGCATTTAACGGATACCATAATACACACTTTGCTGCACCGTATCATAACAAATATTTACAAAAGTTATCGTCGGATTGACCCAGAAATTTCTGAGAAAACTTCTAAAAAATGTTACATTACAGTTATTATTCCTTTTTAATTTCTTATGAGCTCTAGATGTAAAACGAACAGACACTATAATACTTAGTTTGTTCCACCTTATCATAGCAAAAGTTCGTACAAAATTTCAGGCAAATCCGTCCAGTAGTTTCTGAGATAACTTCTATAGTAAATAAAATGTTGTGGTGATTAATGCTTATGCATCTCAATTAAATGGGCAAACAGACAAATAGACAGACGTAGAGAAATCTAATAAAGACAAGACCAATTAATACTGTATAATTCAAAATACATTCCACTGGTATCATAAAAACACAACACTGTTTACATAAATAAAGGTTCTAGAATAAAAATATTAGTACATTTACTTTCTGACTTGTAAAAACGAAGGTTAATATTTTAATAATAAAAGTTGGTTAAATATATTTTTAAATGCTAAATTGAAACAAGTGATATATTCTCTATCTCGTAATTGAAACGCTTATAAATTTTCTGGTTTATTTTATCAAGTTGCCTTGAATTCTATGTGGTAATAGAAAACCATAATTTATTTTTTATTATAATATTTGAGACGTATGAACATATAAGGATGTGGATCACTGGATTTCTTATTTCTCCAAATCAGCTGCTGCTGCTAATAATAAAACAACAATAATAATAATGACAATTATTATTCGTATTATCATCATCATCATCATCATCATCTATATATTAATAAGATAGCGTGTGTGTTTTTTTTTAAATTTATATGTCACGTTTACATCCAAGTCGTTTAATTATTATGTACTTCCATTTCTTGTAATAAACAATTTTATCAAGAATTCGTCATAAACTTTGCTTTCGGTTTCGATTATAGCTGATAGAACTCAAGTCATTTATTTTTTTTTTATATAATTTTACCAAGAATTCTTCATAAGTTTTAGTTTCAGTTTTGATTATAGTTGATGACACTCAAGCCATTTATATTTTTTATAAATAAGTTTACCAAGAATTCTTCAAAAGTTTTGGTTTCGTTTTGGATTATGGCACTTTAGTCATTTATTTTTTATAAATAATTTTACAAATAATCCTTCATACGTTTTTGTTTGAATTGCACTTATAGCCGATGGAAATTAAATCATCTATTTTATTTTATCAAGAATTTGTCAAAATTTCGGTTTCAGTTTCAATTATAGTATATGGCATTCCAGTAATCTATTTTTTTTCATAAATAATTTTATCAAGAATGTTTCATAAGTTTTGGTTTTCAATAACAGTACGTTTTTTTAACTGTTTCTGCTGACTGTTTGCATCCTACTTATATAGTTGGGCTCTCAACGTCTGAGAACAATAAGCATCCGCCATTAAGATATCCATCTTATATTACAGTTAGCTTATTGCATAAAATGGCTTCATGCTTTGTCGGTAACGATTTTCATACAACACAACAAAATGAACATTTTTAATAGACATTTTGTATAGGTAGCGAAATTTTATGTATAAGCGTTTATTTCTATATTGAGTAAAGTATATTTAGCACAAATAATGTATTTTAATTGTTTGGACGTTTATACAAAGTAACATTTGAATCTATTCAATATTAATCTAGCTATATTAACTTCCATAAAAACTATATATATATATATATATATATATATATATATATATATATATATATGTGTGTGGGTGTGTATGTGTGTGTGTTTATGTGTGTGCATATATGTATACACATATATACCAAGCAGAAATTCTTAATGAGGCAATTACCTCTTTTTTGCGAGATATTTGCATTAATAACACATTTTATGTCAATTCCTGTATGCAAATAATACATGTCAATAAGAAAAAAAAAACAATTTATATGCGATATTTTTCATACAAAAATATACACTCTTGACAGAAAGCAAAATCATTTAATTACGTTTTGTAATACTACAGGGTGACCAAATAAACGGGCCCCAACTCTAATTAGGTCCCATTTCTTAGTGTTTTGTCCGAATGAAATGAAACTTTGGTCATAACTAGTTTATTGTATTCAAAACATCACATCAAAACACTAGGGTCTTTGGCCTTTTTTTCTCTGTTGGCCTCCATTTAGCTTTTGTTTTTTTTTGTTTTTTTTGGGGGGGGGTCATCCTGTACGTCGTCACTTACTGAAGGTTAATCGTTTCTCAAGGATAATTTTTTTAAAAGTGAACAGTGAAAGAAACTCGTCAAGAATTGGAGACGAAACGCTTGCTTAAAATTAGCATGTTTTGATTATTTAAGAGTACGTCTCATGAAAAATGTAAGTTATGTGTCTTCTGGTTCGCTTAAGGGACTCTACTTATTTGCATCAAACTTGGTGTAACATAGAGCGAACAGCCGTATGCAAATACCGAGCTGTGATCGAGATGACGTATGGAAAAATACTATAAAAAGAGCAAATTAGAGAAGATGATCCCGTTAGAGACATGCCTGATGTTTGAGATCACTTTAGAGAAAACCGATCACGTGCATAACATCACAGCCGTAACAGGATTCACGCATGCGCTTAAGTACTTTCTCATGCTTTGTCTACTTTACAACTGAGACTATAACGTGTGTACAACGTTATATCGGTAGCAATTTGTTACGTTTAGTGTTTTACAAATATGTCGGCTAGTATTAGAACAAAGCGCAAGTTGCTTTTGATTTCCGGTTGATTTCTATATTAATCATCTGTGCTATACTTCAGCGCATAATTTGCTTACAGCTGTCCATCTCTATTCTTCGCATGCTTTTCCGATATTATCGTGTTCCTCCTCAGAAAATGAACGGGTAAACGTGCTTTATGTACTCGATAATTTTATCCGTTGACAATAAAACGAAAAGTGCGTTGCGTTCAGCGATTTACAATTGCATTAACTGTCTCGCAATTTATCAGTTAAGCGAGTGAGATGAATGAAGGCAGCACTATTTTAGCACCAAGACAGACTTCATTATTTCCAAATGAATACTATGTCTGGCCGTTTAGTATGCACACACACACACACACACGGACACACACACGCATATATATATATATTTCTGTAGAAAAATATTTTCTTATAATATATGTCAATCCTTATTTAATAAGCACATATACAGAATAAATGACAAAAATTATATTCTAAAATTCATGATGATGGCCATCTTATAATTTATTCCTTTAATTCAGTTGACTTTTACAATTCTTGACAGTATCTGTTTCGAAGCGCAAAATCAATCATATAATTATTATTTCAATCAGTAAATCTATTATGCCCTGTACTCATCAGAAGATATAGCAACAATCAATCCGTCAAAAGGAAATTAAGTGTGATTTGACATGGTTAAAATCCGAAAATTGGAAGAGAACTGCATATATATTTAATAGGTTTCCATTATGCCAATGCGAATTTTATCAAACAAAGTCACTTAACCCAACTATTCGTATTAATTATCTACATTAATTTATGAATCTTCTGCCAAAATGTTCTATTAAACAAACAGTAAATTTATTCATTCTAATTTGTGTATGTATACTTATGAAAATAACATCAATAAATTATAAACTATTATACATGTTTGCATATACGAAACTAAACTAAACTAAAAAAAACGATTGATCTTTATGGTTATCATAAGTACTCAATAGATTTGAATTGAAAACAATACATAATTCAGTTCTGTTGACTATCAATCAAGCTTAGCATTATTCAAAACATATACTTACGTAAGGTTAAGTTTAAAAAATCGCTGAAAACTCCATTGTGTATCGTAATTGTAAATAGTTCAAATTAATTTAATTAAAGTAAGATAGAGTTACTTCCCTTGGATCAAATCTAACGCTATATTAACTGTCCTTATATTTATTTTTTTAACATTCATACTATAAAAATTCCCAACCTCGAGTCATCCATATTCAACTAATAAGTAATGTCACTATAGTTCTAATGTCTTTTATTTAATGTTATTAAAAAGTTAAATGGATTTATATTATTTATTAATTCACTAATCCGTCCAATATGAAATGTTAGTATTAAAATTATTTCAATTGATAGAGATAAGTTATTTAGCTATACTTAATATAATGTTGAATTGTAAATTAATTGGTTACTTATATTTACCGTAATTTTAAATAATTTATATGTTTATTTATATTATTTATTATCAATATCACCACAATCATTTTTATTTATTTTGAAAGTAATATTTTTATTTTTACATTTCACATACTTTAACTAGTTAAACATTCGACAATCTAGCATCAATAAACATTTTGCGAACTTGTTACTTATTTAAGTATAATTTTGGTTTAACATTGTGTGTATCCTAACTTTCTAATAATTAGGTTTCAGATTTTCCTAATCTTATAATATTACTTTAGTTATAATTAAATGAATGTATATTTAAGTGAAAACTAGTTCTAATTGTAGTTTAAGCTAATTAAGAAGTATAAATAGTGTTTAGGCCTAAAAATTATAGACCATATCCAACTCCGATTTTTCTTATACGTTTATCCCCCATCCTATGCACTTTAATTCATTTTTTCCTTAAATTTAACTAATAATTTCGAAATGATATTGTAGACGTTGAGTAAACGAATATATAAAGAGTTTGTCTTAATAGATGTTCAATAGATATATTTTATTATAACTAAACATTAATTTTTACATTTATCTTAATAATGAAACCATTTATCTCATACATTTGAAACCACTTATCAATCAATTAATAATCACTTGTTACATCATATACATCTAATTTTTAGATCAATATTGAAATTTGATTACTGTACATAAATTTGTAATATTATGATCATTAGTAATTTGTTTTTACGATCCATAAACTACCTTACTTAATAAACTAAACGTTAACATTTATAAACATTACTATCAAACTAGAAGTAATAATATCAGATTCCAACAATATTCCCTATACTAATTTAGTATTTAATTTTTCCTCCAAACCTAATTGTATAATATAGATCTACACATGTTTTATCACTCTAAAGTTAAGTACTATATTATGGGAGATATATTAACACACTTACCTTCATTGTACATATTCAATATAAATTTAGATATATTTTGCCATATTATATGCTATTATTATCTGAATTCATTTTGCCTTATTTAATTAATTTATTAAGTTTTATTTATTCTTTTTATTTTCATTATTTTATATATTTATATGAATTATTAATCTCCATAGAGAAAATACTTAAACTATCCTATTATGGTAGTTTCATAATTTTTCTTCTAATCTATTTTACGAATCATGTTTTATTTAATCCCAATAGGTTACTCATAAATTAAAATTATAGAATTTAATACTATTCATATTATATCTTATCATGATATTTTTAAATCATACTATATAGTACAACATAAAAATTCATGCTCTTTCCTTTTTTATCTACTGTTTTAATTATCATTAAAACTGTTGTTATATTTAATTTAGATTTAATTGGTAAACTAAAATGTATTATTACTTTATTTTTAGTATTTTCATTCTTATTCTCAACCTTATTTTTTATATATTAATCTCAATATACCAAAATTAACTCCACTTGCTAATTACGTAAATTCAATTTCAATTAAATGATTTTACTTTTAGTCGAGATAATGCATACTTTGATTTATATAAACAGTTTGGAATTACTTATTGTGTTTGTTAAGAAGGTTTTCTTGGGATATTATTATATGGTACAATTCGAGATTGGCCCGACTTGTTTACTAGCACTACCCAATATCGACGATTTCAATTTGTGTTCAATTTTGTTTTCCTTAATTTCCTAATTTAATTTTCTAATGATGTTGTTTTCTTCCTCTTGTTGACATGTGGTATATTTAAGAATGCTATATGATTATTGGATCTTTCGTTAAAGCTACAAAATGTGGCCACAATATAGGTTCTTGTTCTGTTATTATCTGTTATGCCACATTTATATAATACATTAGAAATTAGACATTTACCTTCTTATGGACATTCATTAATATTTCTGCAGTTGCAGATACATTCACTTCAATGTTTTCATTTGATTCCTTGGGGTTTTTTTTGCATTGAAAGAACTTATAATAGTTTCAGCGAAATTAGTCGTAGTCGATAAAGATAATTTAACATTATTCCGGTTTATAATTTAACTAAGACCATTTCAGGTAGGGACATTTTTATGAATAATTTTTAAAAAATTATTCTGGTAAATTATTTTTTATGTGTACTCTGTAAAGCGGATTAAACCAAACGCAATTTCTACATCTATTTTTCTTTTTAATGGTATTACTGTTGGGACTTCCTGATATTGTCTATTACATTACTTTATTACAATTAATATTTTACGTACTATTTTTAAAATTGGATTTACCCATTGCATATTGTATGAAATAACATGTGATGATTTCGGTTTTGATATTTTCCCTTCAACTGATGCTGTATTTACATTATTAATATATTTTATTTCGCCTTTATATTAATATATAATGCTTCGTCGTAATATTCTTTCTTCTTATTAAATATATCCTCGTTTTGGGATAATCTGGGAATTTTTTTGAATATACTAGGTATAATATCTTTATTCATTGATATTGGTGGTTTGATTTATAATCTATATAGTATAAAGTTTGATTAGCTTTATGATAAGGTCTATACGTTTTGTTAATTAGATTCAGAGTGACATCTAAGGAGTTAACTATTTAATGATATTAATCCGTAGTTATCGGTAAGTCAATGTATTTAAAGAAATTATATATCCTTTGATTAATACTTTCTAAATGTCTGCTTCCAGAGTAAATGAAAAATAGTACATCATCTTTATACAAACCTTCCTCTACATTTGGTTTCTTTCCCCCCAACTCTTTTAGCGCCAACCAGATCAGTTACCTCTGCAGAAATCTTTGACCTCATCGTAACATCAAAGTTAGATTCTTTGTTTTTCCTACTCCAATATTGTTCTATTATATTTAATTAAGTTTCTTCTGGCTAATTTAACTATATGAATTTCCAATTTAGTAATGATTGTTTTACAATTTCGCTAATTCTAATGTCATATCTAACAATTACGGAGAAGTAGATGGGTAGTATGAGACGATGTCAAACATTATAACTTACTGTTATTGCATTTAGGCAATGTATCAAACCAATTCAAAAATTCATCTGAAGAACACAATAGATTATGATATTCTTTAGGTTTAATCATTGGCAATATTCTATCTATAATCTTTTTACTAATGTTTCTGAAATACAAGGAGAGAGCAGTATTATTGTGGGGTAAATTTTAAAACCAGGTTTGTTGTCCTTTAAATAAATCTCGGGCATTTTGGAGTGCAGACTTCAATATTATTCTGTATGTTAACCTGAGAGCAAATGTTCAAGGCAGATGCATTTATGCTATAGATGCCTGTTTCATTTGCCAGGTTATACATTTTTTTCATTTTATTCATGATTAAATTGTTGTAAGTTCTAAATCTGATACTACAAATATTCATAGTTTTGTCAGCAGGAAATATGAAGTGGAGGTTGTTATGTATTTTTTAATTGTTTTCATCTTATTCATAAATTCCGATTTCTTTTTAATTTTTAAGGTTTTAATGAAATTGAAACTGTCGTGTTCAACATTGTCTAGTGCCGCAATAGCAGGTGGGCATTTCATAAACTTTAATTTATAAAATTTGGTGTACGTTCTGTCTTCACATACTGAATATGATGTTCCGTTACGTTCCGGAGGATACACATGAGTTGGTGTAAGGTTTACAGGTGCGTCTAAAACTTCCTGTAAAGAGTGATGGTGAAAAACTTCCCAACGGATTCTCTTTATAAATTAATTTGTGGCTTGAATCAAATCCATAATATAAAACTTATGATTTGGAAAAGCGATGTTTTAGGTGAGAATTTGATTTCCTTCTCTTTCAAACATGTTCAAGGAGTAACTATATCGAACAGCTAATCGTGTGGATCAGAATATATATATATATATATATATATATATATATATACATATATATATATATCTGTAGAAATATATTTTCTTATAATATATACCAATCCTATATATATATATATATATATATATATATGTGTGTGTGTGTGTGTACATACATATATGTGTGTGAGTGTGTTTGTAGGTGTCTGTGAGTCCGCATGTGTATATGTGTGCATACATATATACATATAAACACCCATCCACACAAACACCCCCCACACGCACATCATATATATATATGTATATATATATATATATATAATATATATGAATTTATTTATTTAATTACTCGCGGTTAAAATATTCAAAAGTAAAAACCATTGAATTTCTACGAGATTTTTGCCAGTGCTCCATAAATGAGTAGGATATTATTTTATTCAATTTTTGTAATCAAAATTATCATTAATCGCTACAATAAATTTAATGTTACAATTTGTTTTTTCGTGGTTCGTTATTCGACTGGCTTTGAGTAAAACTGGAGGCTCTTTGTCGTCTGACGATGTTTTTTATTAGATTGAAAGTAGAATTATTGATAATGATAATTTGGTTTACCTAATTGAATAAAATAATATACATATGTAGTTTTATAAAAAAGCCACTTAATCTGTGTATGAAAGAAGGAGAGAGAGGGTTTCCTGTATTCTCCAAAACTACTCGTACTTTTTTGGAAGATTCAAAAAAATGTACATTGCTAGCTTTTGTATCGGAAAAATCCCGACGAAAATGAAAATTCAATTATCGTAAAAATCCGATGAAAGTAGGAACAGTCAGATAATTACCAAATTAAAGATTATAATACAACGTAACACCACATGTGAATTTGAGAAGTTCTGAAGAGCGCGGCGTACACAAACAACACTAGATTTAATGATTAGACAATGGACGATTCGAAATTAATGTGTCTGTTCAAATCATACATATTTACTTATAAAACTATTGCATGTCAAATTTTAATCTAAGCTTTCTTTGTCACTACTCTTAAATGAAATACACTGTGTGTTAGGGCAGGTCGTTTTGCAACTTTTTAAGAAAATAAACATGGCACTGGTGATGCTAGTTGATATTTTATGTGATAAGAACACATACCGAAAAATAGATATCCATCTTGAACAGAAAATTAAGCATTTAATTTTAAAATCGTGTAGAAAATGCTGAAAAATCCTTCATTCTCATAGCATTTTTCACAACACTGGCTTTGAAATGTCACTATTTTTATAAAATATTCAATTAAAATTGATATATTTATATGAAATACATTGAAAGAAAAAGTATAAACATGAATTATAATTTTTTTATGAATTAGACCTAGCAAAATAGGTCAACTTTTACTGATTTTGATTGATTTTGATTAAACAGAAATTGTAACAAAAGACAATGATGACTTTGTAACAATGTGTCTATGTCTTGCTTCCTGCCTATATACAACTTTTTGAGAAAAATCAATCAAATTTGACCAGTGTGTGGCTGCAACATTGATAGTAGCAATCTGTTAATTTTTTTTTTTAGTTGTTCACTATTTCTGGAAAAACAACACAAAAGATTATTTGGAAACACTTATTTTTTTATATTTTGCGATGTAATATGAATAAAATTTACTATTGTTTGGGTAAATTAAGAAAACTAATAAAATTTAATGGATAAATATTTATTTACCTAATGGACAAAATCGTTTGAATGCTCTCTTCTCTTACATCCAATTCATCAGAGTTTATCATCATTTTCCAGAAGTAGTGCAAAAACACTATATTTTGTTTAAAACAGTAATTTGGATTTCAGTTAACTGATTAAATCTCTGAATCATATTAAAATATACTGCTGTTGGTTAAACAATATTGTCGGTTTTGATCTCAAACCAACTAACTGTATACACTTGGATGATAAATTTGACCAAAATGCTTAATTTATCATAGTGTTTGAGGAGAGATAACTCTAGTCCATAAACACATTAAACTTGTGGCTTATGTTAGACATCTTCCTTGATTCAAGGGCCCAATTTTCTAAGTTAACTTCTCCACAGGAAAGACCAACAACATACCTAAAAAGTAGCCTCTGTTCCTCACACTTAAATTATTTGTTTCTTCTGCTGTCAGATAATGATGATCGGGAGGGACACTAATTTTTTAGAATTCTACTTGAGACACATTTTGATAATTATTGATACAACGTTTCCCAAAGGACCAATAAATGTTCTTAGGCTTTTTGTTGTTCCATCAATTAATTTAAAAATTGCTGTAAATCGCAATTTTTCTAGTGGAACCTGAAAAATGGGAAATTTGCATGTTTAATAATAGAGCCAGCTTACATAATAAACACCAATATATTATTTTATTTTCCACAAAAAAGGAACATAATTGCAGGTGAATCTATAGAATTGATTTTACCTCCTTGTTAGAAGGACAGGTGCAGATTATGTGCCTTGTTTGACAATTTTCTGTCTTGCACATTACTGTAAAGTCATCACATCTCAAGACAGAAGGTTTACAGCTACAAGAAGATATATCAAACAGTCTGTCTAGCTGTTCCTTCATTCTTTTCACTTTGATTTCCTGTCAATTTGTTTAGCCCTCTTATAGCAAAATATATTGACCTGTCCTATGTAACGTTCCCTTAACAAGGGCGATTGTGGATTGACTGATTGCCAAATACTAATTATTTCCTTGACAATTAATTTAGAAATCTTACTATTTTTTTAAGTGGGGATAACTGTTTTCGAGGAAATAACTAAATTGGATGACTTGTCGATAAATTGAGGTGCTGTTTCATCCAAATGACAAGGTGGACCAGCAAATTTTGTGGACCACTGGTTAAAACTGAACGTTGTGCTTTTACTGACATTCTAATCTGAGAAGTAAAATAAATAAATGGATTATAACTGAAGGAAACTGTATTAGGATATCTTCCAGTTTGATACGTAAAAAAATAAGTGCTAGTTATAAGAGATAATGAAATACTTTGTAGAGTTGAATTAGATGTATTGAAGAGAGCGGACCAAACCAAATCAGAGGCATAGCAGTGTTAAGTTTAGACATTTTTAGCAGATTTTAGCTCCGCCTTCGATAACATTAATTTATCCATAAAGAGATTCATTCTTGCTGTAGCTGTGCCATTTTTAACGAGTGTTTAGTGTTTAGAGTTTGAAAAACCAGTGCTTGTGCATCTATGTTACTATGATATTTTAATAGTATTTTCAAGTTAAATTTTTGTTTATTAAATTTTTAGGTGAAAGTACAGAATAGTTACAATACAACCTTCTTCCCATATTAAGAATGGCTTTCTAAATAACAAAGTTATTTTAGCAAAATAACATAGATGCACACATAACGAAAAACCTTTAAAGGAGTTTACTTATTTACTTGTATTAATATTTGTGGGTTATCTGATTTTAAAACCATAATTTTAGAAGTAAAACACCGCTTAAAAACAATTACTCCTTAAAAATAAAAGAAATTAAAATTTGACACTAATTTTCTGCAAAGTATTTTTATTAAGTAGAAAAACTTGAAAATTTACGTGGTTATGTTTCGTAAAGAACGTGTAGAATAAAATGGTATGGACTATATTTGTGTTGTTGTTTTAATATTGTAATAAAAACTTCAAATAGCATTTGATGTGAAATATTAGGTTGGTGCAAAAATAATGCTTTTGACGTTCATTTTAATTTCAAAAAATTGCATTGTTTTTGTGTCAACCTAATAGAAAAACAAATGAAAAAAGATTAAAAAAACATGTTTAAATTCACTGCAGACACTTGGACTATAATAATATATTTTATAAACACGTCTTTTTCGTTTTTTCTCTCGAAATAATTAAGCCTAAATCGTAATGTTTTCAAATTAAATATAAACAAACGTTAATTTTCAATATCAATAACGTGCGTGTTTTGCGACGGTGAAATCTAAAATGTTACCACCCCCCAAAAAGTTCCTGAAATGAAAAAGCGAACTTTGGTGGTTATTATTTAAAAATATAATTTTACATTTACTCTCAGTAAAACACCTATTTTTATGGTCACGGGCAAACAGAGAGATAAAAGGTTAAATATTCTGACCGATTCCGAAACAGTTCCCTTTTTGATAGATAATTTCGCATTACATCTTATAGGGGCAATACGCAGCTTTTTCTGAAGGAGAATTGTACCGGTACCCGAGCAACATCTTCCATAGTCCCACTCAATATACCATCCATTCTCGTCTTACGCCCAAGGCAATGAGAGTTGATGAAACATGAGTTCACCACAAACTAAACTTCATGCAAACGCTTCCTTACCAGGGAATACATTCATGCAAGCTTAACTGGGGCGAACTCAGTAACCACAAGGTTGTCAACATAAGATTTGTACTCCATTGCTGCTAGACATTTGTCTAAAGGGTGCTGTGCAGGGTGTGAACTAAAATATCAGAGTTGAATAGTGAAAAAATATAAGGCGATACCTATCTTTAATAACAAAACAAAACCTGTTCTTGTCTTCTTACATGGCAAGGCGAGTCATCAAGATTGATTTCCTGAACAATACAAATTTGTTCGATCTGAACAACATCAGCATGTGCAACAGATCTTTTGTCATCTAAGCAGTGTGACCCCACACTGATGAAGCTCGGCTAGGAGCCCTTTTTGTCTGGAAACGCTCGGCTCGCATCGTCTGGTCCTTCTCTGAGGGTTGTTACATTGAATCATGTATGCTGAAAGCGAATATCGAAGCCGAAGGTAGGAAGAAAAAGCGATTCGTGAAATTCTATTCATCAGAATTAATTTCACAAACTTATGTGCAAATAATTTTACAAATGTCATTCAGTTCTTAGTAAGTTTTTCCAAAGTCTCAAATCTCTTCACAGACAGCGTCAGACGGGTGGATAAGGAGAAGAGTAGTCACGTCTCCAGAGAACGGCGGGTAAGCTCGAGTTTCACACACAACTCTTTCGGAAACCCTTCGAAACTCAACTCGAAACTGACTAATTTTCGCACGACAGTAGTATAGATAGTGAGGTATGTGGATGGGGTGGAAGTTTCTCTAGGCAATCAGATTCCGCCACTAAATCGGAAAACCCCATATTTTTGCGTGTGTGCAATTCCCGAATCTGGGATCTGAGATCTACAAACATACTAATTTCCATGACCTTTAAGGTCATCATGTCAATAGTGGCATCTGACTTTGAGTTCACCAATGCTCCAAGTTTCCTGTCATCAATTTTAACTACAAAATATATTTTTCTGGTTTCAAACAATATCTACTTTGACATGAAAAAAATATATGTATATTCTCTATTTTAAATCATCGGGTTATTTGCCGTCACCCGGGAACGATTAGCTATCTAGCATATTATTCGGCCCCTCCCATGCCCCTGGGGGAATCTAAAGCTCCCCAATGATTGATTACGTCACAGCCGCCTCGTTCAGTAAAGCTGAGATGTCTATCTTTAGACTACAGTTAAATATTTCCTTGATCTTAGCAGTTGTTGCTTAATATGCCTTAAAAAGGGGTCGATGAAGTATGAGGTATCCAGATAGAATTATCAAATTCTTGTAGGAGAAACATATATCCCCTCAATGATGCTCTCCAGTTTGTGTTGAAGGAACACATCCATATACTCCTGACACATCCCCTACTTCTCTAGACGTCTGACAAGACGATCCAAAATATTCAATACCTGATGAGTACTCTCCAAGAGTCTCTGGAAAATACCTCACTTAAGGAAATGAGACCAGCAGAGACAGAAAAAGCTCGACCCTGTAGAGAAGGCACCAACTGTAAAAGATTTTAATGTTGAACTAGATCCGGGTCTATAATTCCCCTTTTAGACACAAAATATGTGTCCGATTCACCGAGAGAAGATCGAGTTCGTTTGAATTCTTCCAACAGTACCTTCCAATTTTTCAAATTTATAAGTAGATCTCACTGGTGTCTTGCGAGAATACAGGCAGAGATAGAATTCTAGTCCCTAGCGCTTTCTTTCGAGTGTCTTAGAAACATCAAGAAAAAGGATTTGGTCATTAATCGAGCGGGCTCATTCCTCACAGATAGAAATAGTCCTCTAGCTAAACAACCGCACAAGGACTCTTCCTTTTGAGAGAGAATCAATATCTTGAAATCGCTTGCCACTGATATCATTGATATCTATATATTATTTTATAACACTGAGAATGCCTGTTGATAATTTACACCCATACAACTCAAGTGAGCAATCAAGAACAGAGATCTCCCAGGAGTATTTTAAAAAAAGAATTTTCTGCATTATTTGTCATGACTTCAGTACAATTGTTAAATTTAGAAAAAAACATTAAAAAACAGTTTCTCATTTCATTACGACTGAACGTTGGTTGCATGATTTGCACTTGAGGAAATTTACGATAAAATGATGAAGAAGCTATATTTATAGTAAATAGGACGTATAGGAAGTAAATGTTGTTTCTAATAATCATATATCTTGCGGATGTAAATGGGAGGGGCTATACCCATTAGAGGACTTAATATATATATATATATATATATATATATATATATATATGTATATATACATGTATATATATATGTATGTATGCATATATATATGTATATATGTGACTATATATACATGTATATATATATGTATATATACATGTATATATACATGTATATATATATACATGTATATATATATATACACACACAATGTGTAGATGATTTACAAAAATACATACAATTAGAGCCCTGATTGACTGTTTTTTTTATTTGCTGCTCCGACTCGTTTTGGCAGTATGAAAGCTGTTGAAACATCAGGTTTATTTATCGTGTACATAATCTTAACTGTACTCTTTTTGGCTTCTGTTTTCTACCTGTTTAATTCATTACATAGCAACAAAATTTTATAGTAAATCATGGCCGTTCATATACATACGAGGTGCTTTCCAGATGTATCTTTTGCACAGCCATTTAAAACCGCCTTAGACTCGTTAAAAGTCAGTATGTTATTGGTATACATCTTATGAGATGACTGACTAATTTTAAGATTTCGGCTTCAACAACTACAACCGGAATTGGAATATGCCTTACTAAAGTACTTTTGTCACAGCTGATGAAATTTAAATATGCAATCTGGACGTGAAAACACTTTAGAAGAACTATATGCAAGTAAATTCTGTTTTAAAGCTGGGCAAAATAGCGCAGAAACTTCTTTATGTTCACAGTAGAATCGAATAATTAAAAATAGTTCATTCCTTAACGTCCGAATTTAAACACAACTGTATATTAAAAAAACCCAGCATCCTGAAATTTAAGAGCGCAACCGTACACGATAGTTATAATTAAAAATTGATTAAATTGCGGGAAACTGATCTCATCCATTATATAAAAAATAATTATCGAAATAAATAAATAAAACTAGTATCATCAATAATTTTCCTTAGTATATTAAGAAATAAAACTAACGCTACAATTCTTAAAAAAATCCTTAACAATAATATTAGTTAGCACCATAATGCCAACTGTATTAAATATTTTACCAAACCTAAATGCAACTAAATTATTGAGTTAACGATGAAATTATGGAGTTGATTGAGTTGAAATACTCGTCTATAGATAATAAACTCCTGTTGATAGCAACAGTAGAATTTAATTTATTTTTTATTATGTGAAGTTTAGAACTCAAAACCTCGTGGGGGAAAAACAACCCCTCCCGGCTATAAAAACATTAGAACAAACCAATAGTGTGTATAAGTTCAAATGTCCTGTAAGAGAATGTAACTCTCAAATTAGACATAAAACGAATACATACATTGGGCATATAATGACAACATTGTCTTCCGGCTTACTATGCCTTTAAAAATACCAGCGGCATTTAATAAAAGAGGATAACTGCCTCCAGCCAATAAGTAAACCCCTGGTCACGGTGGCTCTAGGATAGTGTTTATTTCAGGGTACAATGTGGAATACGATGTTTTCCGGCTCCTGGTTACGGTATTGCCCCCACCTTACGGTGTTATTTAGAATGCTATTTGATTATATACATGTGCATTACATACTGTACTGTATTTTGTTACTAATTTTTGATACCGTATAAAATTTGCTTGGGTGCCACCATACGGCAATTTCACCATACGAGCAACACCTGGAACGCATTAATGCCGTATTCTGGGGGAGTGTCTGCATTAGAGAAATCCTTGTTAATAAAACAAATTGTACAACAATGATATTAATTGAAACATCTTAAATTAGTACCCAGCACTTTACTATTAATAACATCGCATTCTAGAAGGGCAGCAGCGTATTAAAATGTCTGACGCATCGCGTAAATGAGGGAGTTTGCGAATATTGGTCCAGGAACTCGTTGATTTTAAAACTCAGATTTTTAATCGGCTTAATTTTAAAATGATCTTATATCGACTTTTTATATAACCAATTTAAACCTCATTTTAACCTCATATTACTCAATACAATTTATTGTGTATTTTACTTTTCACTTTTTTACTTTCCAATTTAGCTCGTATTCACTTTCACTTTATTAAGTCCAGATAACTGAGGATAATTCGCATGCGAATCGAAAGCGCTCGTGATATCTATGGAACCTTTATTAATATTTTCGATTTTTATATGAAAAAATTCTAAATGGCATAAAAAAGCAGAGCATTTCCGTTTTATTTAATACAGTCTGCTTTAATATATATATATATATATATATATATATATATATATATATATATATATATATATATATATTAATGTACGAGGAATTTCCCGTAAGTAATGTATGCTGTTTTTTTTTTCTAATCTGACTGTATCAAGGAGGATTGCAAATTGCATTTTTAGGATGATATATTCATGACCTGAACGTTTCATATCTCTATTGCAATAATTGACCGTGTGAGACTCTAAAATAGTAATCCTGTCATGAGCCTCCATTAAAAATAGTATATGGCATTGAATTTCTAGCAAAAGCTAATGGAGCATGATTTTGAATATATATAAAATAAATTCTAGAGTCGTTCGTTTTATTTGTACTATCAACTTCAACTTTCCAAATTATATCGTCAACCAAAAAATTGAACACACTTTAGCCTTTATTAAAAAACACTACTACTACTACTGATAATAATAATAATAATACTAATAATAATAATAATAATAATAAGAAGAAGAAGAAGAAGAAGAAGAAAAAAAAAACATATGACATTTTGGTACTAGTGCAGAGAGTGATCCGGACAAATCTCAGTCACTGCTCGGCTATCACCGGAACACTGACGTCAACAGACGGAATAAGCCGAGTGTCACCGTAACATAAAGCTGAGCCACTGAAAATGAGGCGCGATGTTTTTTCAACGTGGCGCGCGTTGAAAATTCAAAGCAGCAGATGACAATTTAAAAGAGGAAGAAAAAAAAAAGAAAAAAAGAACAAAACACACACACACATACCCGTCCCTACATTAATGGAAAAGATACACAAGTTATTAAATTCAGGACAGGAAGAAAAAAAGTGTAAAAATTATATGAATTTCACATCTTTATGTGACCAACTCAAAACCCCAGCCGGAGTACTGGATTTTTACCAACAAAAAAATTACTGGCAGGTCGAACACGTGTTCGTCATGCGGACACAACTGTCAACTCATGAGAAGAGCAAAAGTCAGCGATGGCTATACCTGGAAGTATCAGGCTAGCAATTGCCGAACGTATAATTCACTAAGGACTGGCACATTTTTCGCCAAGTCCAGGCTTACAATAGTAACAATTATCAAAATCATGTATCTGTGGGCCTACTAGTGAGCCACAAAAAAAGATCTCCAACGCGAAATCGGTTTAAGGTCATCACACACCATCGCCGATTGGAAAAATTTCCTGAGAGACATCTGTGGAGAATATTTTCTCAGAAATCCCCGGCAGATAGGGGACCCGGGCCATATGGTTGAAATAGACGAAGCAATCGCCGAAAACATAACGTAGGCCAATTAATCACACCGGGCTGGGTCTTCGGTGGATACGACCCCGTCGAAAAGGAGGGTTTCTTAGTGAGTGTACCAAACCGGCATGCAGAAACCCTCCTTCCCTTAATAAAACTGTATATTCTTCCGGGGACACGGTCGTATCAGACTGTTAGAAGGCACACCACAAAGTGGGTGGAGAGGGGTATCGCCATTTGACGGTGAACGACAGCCTTCATTTTGTAGATCCTGAAACGAAGGCTACGACGAATCATGTGGAACAAATGTTTCACTTTTCATGCTTTTTAAAAAAAAGAACAAACAAAAAAAAGACGAAAAAACTTCTCTCGCACCCCCCCCAAAGTTTGGTTTCGTTTATTTTTTTGTAAAAAGCAATGTTTCAATGTTACGTGTGTTTCTATAAAAAAAAGACCCCCCCCCCCCAAAAAAAAAAAAAAACAAACAGTTTTATTTCTATTTTTCTTGTAACAAAAAAAAATCTTTGAAAGTATTGTTTTGGACTTACCAGTGAACCTGTTATTGAACTAACAAATGTTTAAAATTATTTTTCCATAAAAAAAATATTTATATATAACACAAAAAAAAATGTTATATAATTTTCCTTTATCGCTAATAAAACTTTACAGTTCCAAGGTAAGTTTTCCTTTTCATTTTCTTCTAATGCTATGCGACGCTCGGCTTAATTTCCTGGGCGACGCTCGGCTTACCTCGGCTGTTTACGTCAATGTTCCGGTGACAGCCGAGCAGTGGCTGAATTACGTCCGGATCACTCTGCACTAGTACAGACATTTTTACTAGATATACGCTCATTATACAATCAAGAACAAAATAATGTGAAATGTTTTACATAAACATATTTCCGCCACTGAAAAAAATTAAAAAAATTAGATTCATCATTTATTATTAAAAAATTTTCAAAACTGATTTACTAACAAACAATAACCCAGCACCCGACAACAATTTACTAAAACTAACGACCACTTGTGTTTCTATACGCCTCATAGGGTAAGGTGTTTCTAAAAACAACTGGTACATCCACATGACAAGGGTCAGTATATTTCACCGGCTTACATGTCACCTGTCATTCCCTAATAGCTCCATCTATCAACCCCTTGTACGATATGACCCCCCCAAATAAATTTAGAAACATATTAATAAAAAGCACCAGTATTTAAGCCGTCACACATTGTAATCTGCATTCACAATCAGGGAAGCCCTACTCATTCAGACAAACAAACTATTCATCACTCAGGCTCAATATCAGTGTTGGCACGATTATGTGTTTTTAAACGATTGAAATCGACATTTGTAAATTCACTAAACGTTTTTTTTTTATTAATCACTCGTCTGAGGATGACTCACGTAAGTCGAAACATTTGTGACCATGACAAATTTCTTTTTACGCTGAACAGGACGTTCGAACATTGACCCGCCAAATGGATGAAAAGAGATGGGTCATGCGAAAAATACACATTATACCTGTTTTTCAATAAAACACACACACACACACACATATATATATATGGTAAAACTGGTAATTAGTAAAAGCATCAAAAGAGTGCTCAATATTATTGCAGAGCAATTATGTGTTTTCTTTTTTATTAGCGTTTTATCTCTTCGGTTACATATGTTTCGGATGTTGTACCATGTTTACGGTCCAACATCCGAAACATGTGTAACCAAACAGATAAAACGATAATAAAAAATAAAACATATATATATATATATATATATATATATATATATATATATATAGTAATGAAAACAAAAGGATGTAGTGCTTACCTGATATACGCAATGGTAAACTTCAACCTAATATAAATGTCAGTATTTTTATATAGATAATTTAATCCCCAACAAAAAACAGCCCGATACGCAATATGGAGTAGAGATTATTATAAGAGAAAGAAAATTAAAACTGTAAGTTAAAAATTGCCAATAAAAAATACTGTTTTACTGCATACTCCAAAAAACAATTTACTTATTCTACGGAGTTTCAAATAATGCTATTCTTGATATTTTTCTTATCAGAGGACAGACAGAAATCAGCAAAATATATTTGTAGCAATGCTAGAATTTGCTGGTTATGGTATTAAGTGTAATCGCAACTTATTATAGTCATAAAATCACAAGGAAAACAAGTGAAAAATATTGGATATGTAAACAAAATATAAAAACAAACCGCGACTAATATTTCACCACGCATGAAGATTCTCTTAAGGTAAGCAGAAAAGCTCAATATGCGAATACGGAAGGCAGTAATAGAGAGATGACTATAATAAATTGCGGTTACATTTGATGTCATAACCAGCAAATTCTAGCATTGCTACAAATATAATTTGCTGATTTCTTTCTGTCTTCTTACGAGAAGAATATCAACAATAACATTCTTTGAAACTCTGCGAAATTAGGACTTTGTAATTTGTTCTTTGGAGTATTCAGTCGAACAATACATTTTTATTGTAAATTTCAATCTACTGTTTTAATTTTCGTTCTCTTATATATATATATATATATATATATATATATATATATATATATATATATACACCCACCCACACACACACACACACACAAACATACATATATATATATATATATATATATATATATATATATATATATATTATATGACCAGGGAGAAAATTAGTAAGACTTTCTAGTAATAATAACTCCTTATTTTTCTATAATATGAAAGGGTGTATGTAGCAGATAGCGGAGGCGCATATGCGAATACCGAATTAAAAAAAGACTATAAAACGAATGTGTGCAAAAACTGAAGACTACGATCGAGAGAACGTTTGAGACAACGTTCAAAACGACTTTTGAGGAGACGGACCTCCCAGAGAAGATGTACAATAACGTTTTATTCGGGAAACAAACCCAGAAGCAAATGTCGCTGTTACAAAATAATAGGAGCCGATTTATTACTTGCGATATGTTCCTTGCGATATAGATTGCATACAACGTGTTGCGTCTACGTGCGTAAACGTGTGTAAAGTTACAGGTATTATTTTAGAAAACAGTTTACAGGACTTTTTAAGTAAATGTAATTAATTTCAATTTCTCTTAATATCATTCTCCCTTCCCTTTTTCTATTTTTCTCTGTTTATCTCTCTGTCCCCCTCTCTCGTCTATCTTCATGTTTTAGAATTTAAATACACACACACACACACACACACACACACACACACACATATATATATATATATATATATATATATATATATACATTTTCTTTGTTTTTACATAAGCAGTAATACGTTGCTACACAGTGATGAAATGTTTCGGTCAGCTAGTTACGAGAGTCCTCTTCAGGCGATACAGTTCATGCAAAGGCAAAGTTTGCAATGAAAATATATTATGAGCAGAGATATCAGGTAGACTGCTAAAAGTAGATAAACGCACTTTTCAAAAGTAAGAAACTCTAACCTTACAAAAGAGTTGAATTTGAAGAATTCACTCCCTAAAGCAGTTTCAATAATCCAATATAAACACCATTTTTTAATGCATTTATATTAAAATAAGTTTTTGCCGAATCATTGAATTAATATGTTCTCCATTTTTAAATTCTAAAACAAGAAGAAATTGATTGTGTATACCTCCCATTGGGAAGTGGAATACAAATTACCATTAGCGTACAAAGCGACGCTCTTTTGAGGTGAGTCATTGGAACAATGTCAAAACATTAGAAATTCACTGCCCGCATAACAGCAGCGGTTAGAAACTCCAGTTGTCGTTTGGGCGATCGAGTTTTGATCCTGGCTTGAGGTATATGCTTGTCTAGCAGCACTGATGAGCTATGAAACAGCCAAACAGTACTGTATGTGGATGAAAATATATATATATATATATATATATATATATATATATATATATATATATATATATACACATATATTTATATAAAATGGGATAAGAAATTCCAACGAGAAAAAGATTTTTATATATATATATATATATATATATATATATATATATATATATATATAGTGAATGTATCGTTTATTATTTTTTATATAAATTCGGTGAACGCCAGAGGTTATAAAAAGAGCTCAGTACAAGTAGTGTTGTATTATAACATAAATTTCATTATTATACAAACATGCAATATCTTTCGAGACTCACATTTTTCACGTCATAAATTCTCTTGCATGAAAGTTTAATCTCGAAAGATATCGCTGCTAAAACATATATACCCAAGCGTAACAAAACGTGATTATAAATAATGTCATACTACTATATATATATATATATATATATATATATATATATATATATATGTTAATCAGAAATAGTAAGAGCGTCTGCTGAGCTGTACGAGACTATTAATAAAGTATAATACAAGTAAATAGAGGGAATATGTGTTAAGGTCTTCGGAACGTTGTGCACGCATTTTTATTATGTTTAAAGGTGTGATTTCGAAACCAAATCTGTCATGTTTTCATATTAATGTCTTGAATTTTCTCTATAATTTTATTTTTGTGTTGTTTCAACTAAGCGCTTTTGTTCGCAAAAGAAAAATCCTGAGAAGTTCATCTGACAACCTCGTCAAACAAAGCACGAAGCCCCTGGCGATTCTGCTAAGTTTGGATTATAATCCGATGAAAACTAACAAAAAGAAAATATGCCCACTTTTATTTAAACATATTTCTCTTCGATCTTACTTATTCTTTCTTCTTCTAGTTTTATTTTATCATTTTTTTTTCACCATTTACTTGCTTCCGGTGATTTTCGATTCCATCTTTAGACGGAACCATTTTGTTTCACATCTTTATTTTTTCAAATCGTAATGTTCTCGACCAATGAAACGCCGTTTCATTAAAAAGTGTATTCGCTTATATAAAACACTTTTTCTTGATTCGTATTATTTAAACGTCACTCATTTTATAATGTGCGTGTTTTAATATTTTAACTGATTTTGTTTAAAGAGCTGCAAATGTTATTAGTTTCTCTTTTCTTTTACTGTGATAACAAGAGAACATATCTATTTTTCGCTGAGCATTTTCTTTTCTAATTTAATGGAGATGAAAGCGAGGTCGTTTCGTTATTGTTTCGAATGAGATTTAGTTGTTACGACATTTGCTTTGTTTCATTTTGTTTTTGCTACATTGTTTTCATATTTTTTCATAAAGCGAATTATAAAGGTTATTTGCATTTTGAAAATTATTAACTACATTATATATTCATTTGATTATACTAGCAATTAATGTATTTTGAAAGAATTTTACGTAATTGCTGTCAATAATTAAATAAATTTTATTCTTATTATATTTATTGGTCAGGGCTTCAGTTTTGAGCATAGCGTGAAGCGTATAATATTATTACACGCTAATGTATTATTCGTATATGATAAAAGCACATGTCAGTTGTAAGACTATCTGACAACAAAACATGAGTTAATATTTTATCCGTTTTAAACTGATCAATAGGGTACGCATTTTTGTCTAAATTAGGTCACGCAAACGTTAGTAACTAAATAAATATTTCTCAGAATTCGCTAAAATATTTGTCTTATAATAATCATGAATTATCAAATCTATGCATAAAATTTGATACGTGTAGGCGAGTTTCATATTAGATGCAGGAGACCATTGACTACATAATCGGTGAGTATCTACTATGAACAGAAATTATGTTGCCACCGAAATCTGTTACCATTTTTGGAACGCTTCACTTTCTTTTTATCTTTATTTAATTTATTTTATTTATCATATAATCAAATATGTTCTAAGTTGGTCTAGGTTCGATATTTTGGTAAACATTAATGAAGTTATGTACAAATTAAATAAAGAAATTTGACGGAAAAATACATTTGACGAGTGTAAAGGTACAATTTCGTTCGGACTAACCAATAAAAAGGTCACAAATCTGCTTAACAGACGAAATTTAGCCGTGGTCTAAAATAAAGTCATTCACAATTTAATACATGCATTAAAAATTATTATTTTCCTGTCTAATATCGCCCAAGACTTAGACATACCAACTCGATTACTTTATTTAGAAAGGATAAACTGATACTTAAGCACAGGATGATGCGTTTCTTCGGGAATGTTGCGCCGCATATTCCGGTAGCTTAGGTAGACAACTTGATTATTTCGAGCGCTGATCACATTTTAAAACAGAGTAAGGTAAATATTGTCTTAAAATATTTTTTTCGTCTAAAATAGCAATATTTTTATGCAAGAGTCCAAATAACAATAAAAAGCAACAAATATTTCGCACTAAAATTCACCGAAAAGTATAAAATATTTTACTTGTTTTGACAGAGTTCAAAAGAGTCAGCAACCTAATATGTCCTAAACTATTAACTAAACTCCAACCTCCATCTCATCGCCGGAACGTGTATCTGCTTTAAACGTATTCCAATGGCAAGTTCTCTGACGAGTTCCAAGCACTAGTACCCCTTGACGACAATACCGCCGACAAATCCCATAAAAACCCAAACCCTGTCCCTACACTGTAGATATCCCTAAATCCGGTAAAGGCTTCCACTTAAATAGATTTTTCCGTCGTACTGCTGCACCCTGAAATTCCCATCCGGACCGTGGCTCCTTGGCTGTACTGACATGCAGAAATTCAAGTGTAATGTAAAGAGACATTCCTTTGGCCAACTTCATGGATAGTATTTCTGGAAATCTGAACCAAAAAGTAGCCTTTCACAACTAAGTGGCTCTGTGCCTTGTTTGGGCTGAAACGGCAATAAAAAAACATTATTTTCTTAAAAAATAAACATTAGTTCATAGAACTAATCGTAAGTTGTGTATTATTATGTTTCATTTTTTATTGAAATTACTATTAATTTTTGCAGTCAGGGTGTTCCATTTTTTTTTTTTTTTTTTTGTACTGGCGTTTTAAAATTTGACAAACTTTCAGAATTTTACAGCGGTTTACGTAAGATGCCGTATATGTCGACACAACACCCCAAGGAAGCTGATCATTCTCTGTATGAGTAAAATAGTCTAAAGCTGAACAATAACTGTAACATCATTGATAACATCATTGATAGATCAACTATTGAGAATCAATACATACACAGATACATAATATGCAGTATTAATATAATATTAAATACATATATATATATATATGTATATATATGTATATATATATATATATATATATATATATATATATATATGCACGTACATAATATTTAATAATAAAAATAAATATGTTATCCTAATATATTTTTAATACTTATTTTTACACGCGTTCCATTAGTACGGTTCCGTAACAATGAAAAACATAAAAAATGAAAGATAGGTCCATTAGTAAATCGAGAGGAAATGGGAAAAACACTTCCACACTCATAACATGTGAAATAGACAGACGAAAACAACAGAGAAAAAGAAAGCGGGCAACAAACATGGATTTTTAATTTAAAAGCAACTTTATTTACAAACTGGAAGGAAAAGAAAGAAAATTAATAAGCGAAATAAACAAATTATAGGGATAGATAACATTATGCCGATGTCGTCATATGCCGAGTGAAAAGCACAAGAGAAACAAAGAAAACAAAAAAGTCAATTCATCAAAACTAGGAAGAATGAGTGAAAAAAAAATTATATAGTCAGCGATTCTTTTTTTCATATGGGATTTTAACTTTGTATTTCGCGAACATTAACTACTGTGCAATTTTAAAAAGTTGCACAGTAGTTAATGTTTCTGGAATATCTCTTATTTGGGTCAAACCATTATTTACTCCGTTTTTAATTCGGTTTGATTAGTTTCGCTTTTCAGTTTCACTCGTAGTCTCATTATCATTCCAGCGAATACAAACTCTCGGGGCATATTTTCACTGCTAGGAAAATATATGTCTCCATCCACTCGCTTTCGATGATATGCAATATTGTCTTGAAAATATCCCAACTTTTCCTTCAGATTTCTGTTCTCTATTTTCATTTTTATTTGTTTCTGGTGGTAAGAATTACGAAATAGAAATGGATCGGCTCCTACAAATAGATGACTAATCTTCTTCAGGGAGTTGGAATTCCAAAACGGAATTTCACACCTTTGGTGTCAAACCTCATCCCTGTCACCCTACTCTATATATCTCTATTTCGCCCCCTTTCTCTACGCTTTTCACACTAATTCGCTCTCTCCTTTCTTTATAGGTTCTATTTCCTGGGCTTTACATTTGGTTTTCACTCATTCATCAAGCTTAATTTTTTTTAACTACATAAAAAATTCTGTGATTATGTTATATTATGTACAGATAAATTTTTCAGAAATCATTAGTTGCTAGACTATGCACACCTTGCACTAAAGTTACATTAAACTTTACAGTATAAACGTAGAGGTTAATAGTAAAGTGTTAAACAATAGTATTGGGAAAAGAGAGTAATTAATTGTACATACAAGCGTACGTATTTTTACTATGTTGCTATAACAGATTCCAATGATTAAAACGAGAATTAGCATTACGTATTTAATTGACAGAATAGTACAAATTTGCATAAATTTCCATCCGATGTAAAAGGGGACAATAATATAAGTTATGTTGAATATCCATATTTGATTCTTATGTACATACATAGGTATTCAATATTGTATATACATATATATATGTGTGTGTGTGTGTGTGTGTGTGTATTCATTTATATCTATCTATCTTTATGCACAATAAATTCACCAAACGCATGTTTTAACTCAACATTCGCCTGAAGAAGTCCCCTGGAAGTCGAAAACGACGCGACTATGTAAAATTACTTTTTACTCTCGAAGAGAACGTTCAAACATTGACCCGACAAATCTAAAAAAATAAAACAATCGCAAGAAAAACAAACAGGAATTTACCTTACTGTTTAATAAATTATATATATATATATATATATATATGTATACATACATATATATATATATATATATATATATATATGTGTGTGGGTGTGTGTGCGTGTGTGTATATATACATATATATATGACGTGCCTGTCTGCTTTAGCGAGCATCTCTTTCAAACTCATCTGTCAATTTTTGCTCTATAGACGGGAAACTTGATATAAATAAATTTCGGTCCATGGTTAAATTCGGTATGGTCTTTGGCCAGTTGAAATAACTGCTAACGGAGTCAAAAGCGAACAAAATTGAAACTTTGCATGAGTAAATCGATTGGTTGAGCCATTCTACGCATGCGCAAATATGCATGTACATATTTGATAGTGTTTGCAAGTTTTTATAATGTGTAAGGACATTGTAGTGTTGCTAAGGAATAAGGCTATATGTTTTGGTTTCGATTCTTCCTGATAGTATCGAACACATTTTTAAAAAGCTTTTAAAATCATTTCAATAGTTTGAGTGCAATATAATAAGCAGTAAATTCTTAATTCCATAATAATAATTAGAAATTCTACAGCAAGTTAAATCATATTTAAGCATATTTTTCGATTTGTCAACCCCGGAAAAACACTATTATATATTGGGTACAATATGATAAACCATATATAATTTGAGCAAAAATAATAATAAATACGAAATCTGCATGAATTACAGTATAATATTTAAGTGTATTTAACGATCGGGCAACGCTAAGTGGATTGCTAATATATATATAGATTGAAATGTGATGAGAACACGGTACGAAAAACTGTGCAAAAGCACAAAACCCCGGCAGTGTTCGTGATACCACTAAATCTGTCGTACTAGAGTTACTTCTAACAGGGAATAGAATGCTATCAAGGTCAGCAGCCTAAGAAACAGATTTTAAACGGCTCCCCAAATCCAACAACAGTGCAATCTTGTTAAAAAATGTTCTCATTACTGTCCAGAACAGATTAAAGGAATTTAATTTGCGAAGATATGTTGCAAGACGCAAACCAATGATTTCTGAAAAGAACAGAAAGCATCGTCTGGACTTCGTCAGATGCAATGAAGATTATATGTCTTCATATTGGTCCAAAGTGCTTTTTAGCGACGAAAGCAAGTTCAATAGGCTATGCAATAATGGTCGGCAATATGCCCTTCGGAGGAAAGACGAAGAATTTAATACTAGGTGCTCAGTTTCCACGCTGCAAGGTGGTGGAGGTTAAGTTTTGGCGTGGGGCATTATTAGTACCAATGGTCCAGGGCCTATAGTTCGCTTGCAAGGTCGAATTAATTCGACCAAATACATTAATATTTTTATTGAGAATTTTCTTCTTTACTTTGGTCGGTATTTGGATGATAATCCTATCTTCATGTAGATCATGATATTCCGTGGTTAAATTCGCCTGCACGAACTCAAGACCTTGATCCTATCTAAAACCTATGGCATTACATCAAGCAACAGCTATGCAATGATAAAATTTCAAATTTGGAAGAGATTTGGAAAAAAATTAAAGAAAAGTGAGATGCCCTTTCCTCAGAATATTGCTGCAGTCTAATTCAATGATATGCAGACTGTCAAATTACAGAAGAGCTATATTATATATTAACTTATGCATTGTGTTCCTGTTGTATTTTTGTTGCGGTAATGCCCTAAAGTTACATTTAAATAACATTTTTCCATTGTGTGGACTTTCTTTGTGCCTCCTCAATTTGAAGTTATTATTTTAAATTGACGTGAACACTAGAATATTTCAATTAAAAGTCAATTATGAACCGGTAAAATTATAAAAGAATAAAAAGCGAATCAAATGAGGTATAGATTGTTTAAACAGTTATATAAAGTTTTGCTTAAATTTACAGTTTTTGAAAAAATTACAAGTGCGAACTTCTTTTTGCCGCCTGTATATGTTATGTGTATATGTATATATATATATATATATATATATATATATATATGCATAAATATATACACACATATAGATACATATATACATATTTATGTATGCATATATATATACATATATATACATACGTGTATGTATATACATATATACATATGCATTTATATACATTTGTGTATACATATATATGCATATATACACACACACATATATATATATATATATAGATGTATAGATAGATAGATATTTCTAATTTGAATCGGATAAGTAAAGTCTGTTTTGTTTTTGATAGAAAATGAAACGTATGCATGCGTACATATACAATTATGTCTTTAATAAAATTAGTTTTTTGCAGTTTCTACATGTGTATTTATCTAAACAATTAAGTCTGGAGGAATACATGTTTCGTATTCATTTCTAGTGATGGCAGCCAAGTCATATTTTTTAAACATTTTTAAACTACTATATACCGAGTATTATATATGTATAGATAGATAATTAGATCTATACTAATAAATATGAAATCTACATCAATTAAATTATCATATTTAAGTGTATTTTAGGATATAATGTAATAAGTAATAAATAATTTACAGCATAATAATCGATAAGAAATATACATGAAGTCAATATGATATGTAATTGCATTTTACGACTGGCTCGCCGATCGACCTATCTGGCTATATAAACAACAGTCTCTTCAAAACGTTTTGTCAATTGTTTTTCAAATGGTAGAAGAAAACACAATGAAAAAATTGCTTGAGAGAGTTGATTTTTTTTTAATTGTTTGGTTTTTGGCTTTGCAGCGCAGTTAGCTTTTCCACTAAAGGTATTTTACAGAAATTATTTTCTTCTATTGTTTGCTGGTATAAATTGCCATATATATATATATATATATATATATATATATATATATATATATATATATATATATATATATATATATATGTGTATATATATATATATATATATATATAAATATATATGTGTGTGTGTGTGTTTGTGTGTATGCTCGTGAGCGTCTGTGTATTTGACTACCCCAGTCAAGAGTTATCTGGGCTTAGTTATTTTTTATTTATTACTAGCGGGGGTACTCGGTGTTGCCCGAGTGTTTGGAGGTGTGTGTGCTGTTAAATAAAAAAGATACCGGGGAGTAAGATCGAACCCGAAGCCCTGAGGCGAAGTTTGAAAATAAAATCGGCCAGCCAGATTTATTTAAGAACCAAATTGACAGGTGCGCGCACGGAAGTCGTCGAGCGTTACGACGACGACGACAGCAAATGAGGTAAATGACCAGGTTTGTTTGTTATAAGCGAAGTAAAAAAAGAAAACAACAAAACCTAAGCGGGGGGTAGTCAAACATCGAAAAAAAACACAAAAAAAATAACGTAACGCAAACGAATGATGTTAAATATAAAACTACAAAAACAGAAAAACGAACACGTGAAAAATGGCTTAAATAAGCTTGTTTCGATATTAAAATTGATAAAATCCGTGGGTACTCGGGTGTTTTTGGGTGTGTGGTTGGGGGTGGATAAGCGAAGTAATAAAAAAAACAGAAAAACGAACGTTACGTGAAAAATGGCTTAAATAACACTGGTTCAATATTTAAATTTAAAAAACTCGAAAAAAAATGAAAAAGACATCTCACACAACGATTCGAACCCAAAACGTTTAGGCAACGAACCGACGCGCTAACCAACTGAGCTAACACGACGTACATGAAATCTAGTCAGTTTTTCAACTATTTAAAGTAAATCAGGTCATAACGTCATCTGACGCATGCGTAGAACCGGTCGTCATCACGAGAGAAGGGTTTTTGTTGACCCCTCCCGTGTCGAAAATTGTCGATATCGGGGTAAAAAAATTAAGGTTTTTGGCCAATTTTTCGATATTTTTTGAGCGAAGGATGGAGCTTCGATATGATATCGAGTTTGTGAATTTTCGTCGTGTCTGTCGAAAGTTTTTAGCGGACACACAAACACACGTACAAACATACATACAAACATACATACATACATACACACATTTTTGGTTTTATATATATAGATAAGTTTTCTAGGTGGGTATCTTATTGTGTTTCCCTCCCTAATGTAAATAACAGGATCTCCCTGATCCCTTTCGGAAGAACACAAGATCATGTTCTTTTCGAAAGGGGTCGATAGAGATTACTTGTATACTAGTTTCTTTTTATGAATGGTCTCTTACTTTCACAAGGTTTCCATTAAAAAGTTTATTTGTGAAACGAGTTTGATTTATACTACTTACCATCACGGCAATAAAAGATGTTGTTTTATATGTTTTCAATTTTGCAACAACTGTTCTGCCCGAGCAACTAACATCCTCCGAATGCAAGCTTGATGACCGTGTTGTAACATTTTTTTTTGCTTTCTTTTATATACAAGCGCTTATACACCATGATTACATATATTAATACATAAGGAACTTATAGCATATAAACCTCTATATAAATGAATGAATTTAGCATTAAATAATCTGAAATATGTCGACAAAACATTTAACAAGACAACTAAACCAAACATCATTGATAAATATTTAGAAAATATAAAGAACAACACCCAAAAACGTTTACCAAAAATGATTAGATTCTGAATGGAATAACAATAAAACGATGGATATGCTACAAGAGGAGCAATTAGAACGAATACCAGTTCGGTTTGAAATGCATGAAACAAATCTTACACTATAACATGTTTTTAACAATTGGTTTTTGTCTAAGATGAATACTTCTGTATCTTCATCGTCTAAGCTTCAACCTAGCAAACAAATTACCTTACATAAAATACTTATTATTTTCTAAGGTATTTTGCCTCCGGAAAATAATCGATAGGAGACACATGGAAAGTATTAATATAAATATAATAAAAAAAAGAAAGAAATCAATAAAACTACATAAGAATCCGATATATGTTATCAATACAAAAATAATTTTTGCATATCTATCACGAAAAAAAACAAAAAAAAAACAAAAGAAAATACCAAAACTATTATTGACGATAATCTATAATGTGCAATACGCGCGGTTTTCTGTCTGCTCTTTTCCTTAGAAGTTAACTACTTTTAATATACAAACTTAAACAATTGCAAGACTGTTATATGGAACTGTCAGGTCGTTCGGCGTTTTCCGGTCATAAAGTATGCATAAATATTATATTTTAATTCATACATATTTTATTTATTATTATAGCACCAATTCTCTATTAATTAATATCCAATATATAGTAATCAGAACAAACAATGTTAAGCGTTACTTATTTCGTGAGTGCCGTTACTGTCTGAACAATCAAAAGATTGATATTAATTTATGCGACTGTCACATATGAATGTTTAATTTTTCACATGTGTAAAAGCAACACCATGTTTTATGCGAAATACTCTGCCATGATCAACTGTTTTGTTTTCAAGTTTGATCCAATAGCCATAATGTTTCAGACTTTAAACCAAATCAAGTCGAAATACCTATATTTCAGCTCTGTAGACTAAATATTTAGAGAAATATTTTGTAGAGCCATTTTGCACCTATACCGACGTCACGTATTTATAAATATATAAGTATGCATATAGGTGGTATTTCCTTTGGTGTGTGTGCATATATATTAAAGATATATACATGTGTATATAACGAGTGTCAGTTTGAATATGCGTCTGTTCTTCTTACATTTTAATGAGTATATTTCATATTAACAATATAAATATACATCCTTAACATTTTTTCCAATCTTGGGAGAGTATTTGTGCTGCCTTTCTTTTATTTGTGAAAGTCACACACACAATAAAATTTATAAATTTATTTTATTGTTTTACATATCTCTGGCTTAATTAATTCTACATGTAAATCTAATTCTATTTATAAACATTCTCTCGTTACCATAACACTAGTGTTTTCCATAACATTATTCTCGGTTAAAATGTCAGTAATCCACCTGTCTTCTAAAGGCATCTGACTGTTCCCGGCCATAATATATATATATATATATATATATATATATATATATATATATATATATATATATATATATATACATATATATATACATATATATTAAATTTATTTATACAAACATTAATGGCTACATATGTGCATAGATGTTTCTGTAATCACCCGCGTTGGGGGATTACGTCTTCAGGCCAAGAATTACCGTCGAAACTGATATTTCAACCAAATACATTTTCCTATTTCGTTTGTCAAGTTTGAATGTAACCTGGGCGGGAGTCATAAAACGGTGAGAGGACAAGTGAGGTCTTTGAAGATAATAAACATATTTTTAATTTCCCTTTCCCCTTATCCAACCCATCTTTTGGTTTTTATGGCATAAGGTACTTGGGAATTTAGTTTTTTGTCTTGGAGTCTGTAAATTAAGAACATTTGCTGTGGTCACTAAGTACTGACCGGTGTCTTTCAATCTACACCCATCCACACACATGCATGCAACACACACAACACACACATACACAGACACACAACTATGAGGGAAGCTGCAATTCCTCCATAGCTTTCCTTGATGTATTGGTAAAAGAAACGCCATCTAGTTACCATACATCTATATACCGCAAACCAACATTTACAGGTTTGTACACTCGTTGGGATTCATTTTGCCCTAAAAACGTAAGATAAATCTAATTTGGACCCTAACACATCGTGCACTTATGATTTGTTCCAAGTTAAAATTAGATGAGGAATTGGAAACAATTAGGGATACTTTATTCAAAAACGGGTACCCACTAGATGTGTCAGTTATTCAAAAGAAATTGGCTGAGTTTTCTCGAATTAAAAAGAATATAGTAGCCAAATGTCCAATTTATTTCTGTTTGCCTTGGTTGGGAACAGTAAGTGAGAAATTTGTCAAACACATAAGTTCAGCAGTTCATGGATGTTATTTTGGTGCCAATGTGTGTGTTGTGTTCTCTACGAGAACTTTATTATTATCTTCTCGAAAAAAACTTCTACTCTCACACCATGATAGTAACGTTATTTACATTTTGAATGTGGCTGCGGTGCCAACTACTTGGGTTGAACGACATTAAGATTAGATGGAAGAATTCAGCAACATATACTCCGTAAAATTAGGAATAGAACCTACCGGGCAACGGACGTTGTTACTAAAATATACGGGTCCTCAATTACTGATCATTTACTTAAAACCCCGTATTGTGCAACAGACTTTAGCACGGACTCTTTTCTATTCTTAGTCGTGCTCATTCACTATATCACCTTAAGATCTTGGAGACTATTCACGTTCGACTTAGAAAACCTTCCCTTTGCAAGCAAGGGGAATGCCTCCTGGGTTCGAACGTGATTAATCTCTAGGGTATTTGACAATAACGCTGTTTTATTTTAATGGTTTTCTCACTTTTTTCTTCCCGTAAATTGAATAAAACGCAATTTTAATCGCTTTTTCATTCTTTGTTTAAAAAATTCCCCCGATACAGTTTTGAGAAGCGAGTCTTGAAACCGGTCATCCGGCTCCCCATTTTTCTTTCTTTCCTCTCCTGTTCCCCTTTCCCCCCTTTTTTGGAGAGAAGATTAAAGGAATATGTATATATATATATATATATATATATATATATATATATATATACAAATTTACTTTTAATCATGAATCATAAAAGTCTTCCCTTCCTAATTGCAATATTTTAATTTTGTATCCCTAAAAACATTGATATATATATATATATATATATATATATATATATATATATATATATATATATATATATATATATATATATATATATACATATATGTATCGGTTTGTTCCGAAGGATTCACACATCTAAGTGGGTTTATTCATTTGGGGGATATATGTTTGGGGTGAGCTAGTTTTAGAATAAATATTTTTAGTCAAAATAGTTTGGAGGTTTATAATTCAATGTGTGAGAGCGCGGGTCATGTTGTTCCACGAGATGTATATTTATAAATATTGTGAATGAACGCTTTAAAAAATAAGAAAGATCATGGGATATTTTAGATCCCTTGTAGACAAGTAATAATCTTTAATTGAGTCGATAAAAGAATAAATGTGAATTAGGCAAGTCTGAAAATAAAACACATCATATTTTAAAAGCTAATATTCATTTGATTTTATATCAGACATAAAGGTCAATGAGGATATTCGAAATATTTCAATTAATCACTTTAAACTCCTGCGCTTATGATGATAAAAGAGTTAAATGTGGTGGGTCTGTTTATTCGTTAATGTTTGCTTGCGTATGTTATGTGTGCATGTACCTAAGTTGAGATATAGCCGCAGGCTCAAGGGTTTGCAGCGAAGCGACGAAGCGACGCCTATCGTAAACTTCGTTTCAACACTAATAACCGTTTTAACATATTTTATAACCTTCATGATTTTTTAATGGCATTTTTTTTAAGTTTGCAGAAATGCGTGTGATTAGCTTAAAGTGCAGGTGCAGCAAGACATGCGAAGAAACGAGTTTAACATTTTAGTTTTGGACGGCGAAATATATACATCCGTGACCACATATACACACACACGCACACACATACGCACACATATAATATGTCTGTGCGTGGAATTGAAAGAGAAAGGGACGGAATGATAAATGCTATTATTGATATATCACATGACACAATAGTTATAAGAAAAAGAAGACTGATTGTATCAATTCTCCATTTTAATTCACGTTAAGTCCTCTCTGAAATGCTTCATGCTTCAGTAAATAAAATCCTTTGATTAAATAATGCAAGACCAGTAATTAGCATGTAGCAACATATGAATAAATAAATAAAAAATAGCGGTGAGAGGATTCTCCACTGGCTTACCCCTAGCAATTTATCGGTGATTATTACTTTACTAACTGATAATTAACTTTTTTTTAACTGTTTCATTTATCAGTATTCTCCTGTGCAATCTTTCAATGATGCATCGATTTTGAAAATTACAGAATTGGTGTTAAATTGTTAATGAACAGAATTGCATTCGCCAATTTTACAGCTTTTAAATCGAAAACAAGAAAAAATGTAGATAACGATTTTGAGGTTTACAGCCGTAAGTCTATCAGACAAGAAAGAAAATTGGTATGTCTATGGAACAAAAATGACACAAACGTGCGGTTTGAACTGTACATATTGGAATATAATGAAAGTTTGTAAATTATTAAAAACAACGGACCCCCCTCTTTGATTGCTATACAAATAGTTACGTTTTTACAACATGAATCTACACACAACAGCAATTGTATGCACATGATATAAACATTTATAAACCTCTAGATCACCCAATACACCTGAGCCGCATTGTTAGTATCGTGAAAAGTGGGTTTACACAGCCAATTATTTTTTTTTTTTAAATACTTTATTTTTCTTCTGTTTCTTTTATGTATACACATTCTCGATTTACTTTCCAGGAACATATTAAATATTATAACAAATTGTAGTGAGATTCTTTTTAAGTCATGCATTTAAAAATATGTATCATTCGATTATTTTAGTCACGTCGTCAACTGAGCTTCAGCTATGCATTTTTAAGGCGTTTTTAAAAGACGCGTCAACATCAGCTCGGTTCTGGAAACAAGCTCGATCTGTTTCCGTTTAGGATGGACGGTTATTCTTTTTTACAACTACTCCATACACATAATAGTCAATACAGTGACATTAGAATTGGTTTCGCCTGGTGAAATCATGTATGTTCTCAGACAACTGCATTTTTTTCTCTGGAGAAGTACCAAGAAACAGAAGATAATAAGGAGAAACTAAACACATTTATTTGAATTAAATATGAGGGTTCTTTAAAAGACGTAGGCGACATGCTGTGTATTTTACAGGAAACAGATACAATGACTGTCACAGTGTAAGAAAATTACTCTTCATGACGCACAAGAATTTATGCAATTCTAAGGTAAGTATAAGTGGTTCTGATTCATGTGAAACTGATCCTTAGAACAAAATCTTTTCTAGATCGTGTGAGTATACAGTGTTTTAAAGTATATCGTGTCTTTCGTAATACTTATATTTTGTATCTTATATGTGAGTGATTGCGTCATGCAAGTCTGCGTTTTCTGATCACATCCTAGTCATCAACTTACACCTATTTCTTTCCCTGGAGCTACTTAATTGCTGGAATTTGTCGCACCTATTTTGCAGCTGCTGGATATGTTTCATTGTGGAAAATATACTGATGTTTCCTGCTCGTTACTTCTTCTACATCCCATTTATATCCCATCGCTTTCAAGGGAGTAAGCATATTATCATGATGCAGGTGATTGTTTTCATATCTTGCCTCAAGCGGTCAAAGGTGAAAAACAGCAAATTAAAGTCTAGTCGGAGCCAACGTTCTTAAGTTAAGGTTCATGTTATGCTGTTCTTATTACGATGACGGATATATTTGTCGACTGTTCATATTATAGTGTTCATATTATAGTGTTCATATAAGTGAGAGATAGGTATATTTAATACAGAGCCGGGAACGTGTAATACACAATGAGAGGGTGATAGATAGATAGACAGAGACATTTATACAGTTCTGAATGGGAGTGTTTCTATAAGATTGACACATATATTTTCTTAACAAGTATTATTTTTGAAATGATGATTCTCAGTTCTTTTATCATAAAGAAGGAACCAGCCATTACTTATGATAGATGGGGGGGACATTCTTAAAATGATAGACACATTATTATATGAATTTTATGCACAATACCTCCGTTGTTGAATGACATAACTCAAGACAGTTCCAACAAAATGATTATTATTTCTTGACCGGTCAATAGCTTGCATCAAGGAATTCAAAATTTCTACATGATTTCAATTTCTACTTTCGCTTCCAAAGGTGGGTTCCTTCCGACTCGTGTCAGCTCTATCCGACCCTCACTGACTCGGCGCTCTCTCTCCATCTTCTGACTCTCCTAAAGCGCTAACTATATTTAGAACTCATCTCTTTCTCATGACGGCATTGCCTGACCAAACAACGTACATATCGATCCCGTGGCCTGACATGCCTCACGTTGTCTAAAACATGCCCAAAACATGTGCATCGTCCAAACATGCTTGCAAAGAAGAATTCTCTAACCTAAATTCGACTAACCTATTTTGCAATAATGTTTAACATTTTCTATTGATCGGATCTAGATAACCTCGATTTAATTTCATTTCATTTTCATAAACAGAATTGCATCATCAAATTCCTTTTCTAAATTATTTTATGTGAAACTAAACAATGAGTAATTTTACATTCCATTTTCAGTAACATATCTGTATTATTTATTTTAAACTCTCCTGAATCTTAATTCCAAACCTAGCTTCTCAGGTTCGAATTTGCGGACTATGCTATCTCATTTTTACTTACTTACATGATAGGCAGAGAAGTTCTTATCTTCTTTGGTTACACGACATCGTGAAATTTCAATCTATAAGGTGCGTGTCAGAACATGATAGAACAATTTCAATCAATTTCTCTGACTTCTTCCGTCAAAATGGTCAGTGATTTGGAAAGAATATGAAGGCAAATAAACCCCATATGTCCTCAAACAGCTTCGTACTTTTTCATGTATGCAAAGACGTATTTGTAGACGGTGTTTCCTCTGTATTTAAGAACTACGCAGTACAATTACAACAAAAGCGTATAACAAAGAAGTGATTGAGCCTTTGTATTTTAAAAAATATTTACGTATCATTCAAATCAAATGTAAACAGATGTTGTGGATCCTTACCCATAAATAATCAAATTCTTTCAAATTAATACCATTAACGATTACTACACTTCAGACTTACAGTCATAAAGCCTTATCCTCGAGGGGACTTCGGGCCTTGAATATTTGTGACTTTTAAGTAAAAAATGTTAAGATATTTTTCTGTACCCAAAGGTTGTAACATTTTCATTATATATATAACACTATGGTGTCATGAATGCATGCAGCGAGGTGCATATTGCGGTGAGAGGGGGTGTTTGGCCGGACGGGATGGGGTGAAGGCGTGTGGAGAAATGCAAAACCTTAGCTAGGAAAATAGGACCAACCGCCGCTATGTCATTATGAGCTTGGTAAAGCAAAGCAGATGTTATATTGTCTCAAAAATAGACAGATTTGGAATTATCTACAATATGCCAAAAGAGATGGTCGTATTAGAAGTGACATAAGATGATATAGGACCATACACACAGTGCTGAGGAAAGACAACCCCATGGGGACTGCCAATAGCTATCAGTGTGAGCAACCCCCCACCCAGAAAGGGGGAGAGAGAGGTGGTGAGTGGAAAAAACTAAGGGAAAGCTCTGAAAGGAAGAAGGAAAGGGTGTTTGTAACCACTCTCTGAAGATGAGGTGGGAAAAAGGGGTTGGATTTAGAAAAAGGAATTCTAAAAAGAGGAGAGTCGTAGCCAGTAAACTGAACGGCTGGGCTGGTCAAGGGCTCCCGATTTTGAAGCCTTTGGGGTCTGATGTTATGATGTTAACTAGCCTGTGTTAATGAGAAGTCTGTGACTTTACTGGTCTGGTCTTACATCGTTCGTTCGTTGCTATAGTCAATCACCTCAATTTATACAGTAGCTGTTATGAAGTAATGCGATTAATAAATAGTTTGTTATTGTTATAAACCGGAGTTCTGTTTGTTTGTGGTTAGGACTCTTAATTTTGCAGCAAGCCGCAAAAACCACCGGAGTGATTGAAATACCCGGAGACTAACTACACGGGATAGAAGACGATTCGGTCAGTAGGCAAAGCGCCGCACCATGAAAACACAGCGTGTAAAGACGATCAACAAGCCAACTTGTGACGGGAGAATGTACGATCGAAAGAACACCTGTCATATCGGGTGCAGCCCGACGAGGTTAGAGACACCCGGTGTGGTTGGTGCAGTATTGGATCCCATTATAAATGGTGCCGTGAGCCAAGATATCACATCTGTATTAGATGTCCACGAGCGATTTATCACGAACACATATATAAATCGTGCCGTTAAGCCAGAATAAAACCCTGAGAAGATATAGGCCGTTTCAACAAAACAAAAAAAAAATGCTGAAAACTAAAAACAAAGAATGCTAGACTTTGCAAAAAGAGACGAAAAGAACATAAAGAAACAATCATAATCATGAAAAAAAACACACACACACAAAGCAAAGATTGAAAAAGAAACGAACTCAAAAAGAAAAATAACAACAAAAATCTCGAACATGAAACTAAGACGAAGAAGGGTGGCGGAAGGTAAGGACGGTTCATTTCCCCTTTTGTCTATCTCAGTGTTACCTGGATAGGTTAAGTTTTGTTGCATTGTTTTGAGACATTTTTTGTAATATGTAATATATTGTTGATTTTCTTCCCACCCCTCAAAGGAAATGTGCATTTGTCTGAATCATGAGTCTAAAAACAGTTTTATCCACAGGAATATACATGGGGATATAGACAGGGGAAACGGGCTGATATGTCGCTGTACGTACGCGCATATGTTGTCGCTGTACAAGTGATCGAGAGAGAGATAGGGAAAAGAGAAAAAGAAAAAGAAGGTCAAGTCCGCTAAAAAGGCATAGCAGTGCCCAGATTTTTGTGGATATGAGAAAGAGGAAGGTAGGGATGGAAGAGCCCACCCGTGAATCAGGTTTAACCTTAAGGGGAATTTAGTGGCGGTGTGATTGCTTGGAAAAAAAAAGATTAGAAATGAATAAAGAAAAGAAATAAGCAGAATGGAGAAAGCGATAGATAGATAGATAGATAGATAGATAGATAGATAGATGGGTAGATAGAGAGATAGATATGGCAAACGGGTTTGGAAAAAGAAAAGATAAGACGAAGTTGAGATGAGTGAAGAAAAGAAATAAGACTGTGAGAGTTGATAGTTTTAGAAGAAGAAAATGCGATCGATTCCTAGTTTCTGTCATTGAATTGGTTGAATTGGTGTAGGAGGACAAACGAAATGTGTGATTTTGTTCATATATTTTAATCATAGTCTATTGTTATAGAGCGGCATGGGCTGTTCAAGGGATAAAGAGTAATAAATATGGAGGTTCACGAGGATACTAGCCATTGGAGAACGCCATGGTTGGTGATGTGTGTTGGCGGACTGAGATGCAAAGAAAGTTATGTTGATGACGTGAAAGTTGAGAAATGTGCAATGTGCACTAGTCGTAGAGGCATGAAGAATTGAGTGGTCAAACGTTTAACGAGTCACAGGGTATGTCTGCGTGAGGTGCCAGAAAAAAAAGCATGAGGAAATGTAATGGAAAAATGCGTCGAGGAAGCCGAAGAGAATTATCCCAAATGTTATGCCAACCCCGCGGAGAGTGTTTGAAAATGTGCGGAAGGGACTGTGCGTATAGTAAATAGAGTTTGGCGGTAGATTTAATGAGACACTGGGTTTGTCTGTGCGGGAGGCCATGGGAAAAGGCATGTGGGAATACAAAAATAGATATACGATCTCTCCGCTCGGTCCTCAGTGCATGACAGACACCGTGATCCACTGGTGAACGGTAAAGCTATGAGGATAATGCAACATCAGATAGAAAGGTCAAATAAGTAAGATGAGGAAAAAGACGCTCATGCCGAGATAACCTGAAGAATGGTTGTGAAAAGGGAAACCAAACAGGGATTGAGAGAAGTGTACCGATCCTTAGAAAAATAGAAATCGGCTGTATCGATGCATTCTGATTTTGTAACGAATGTTGTCAGAATAATTTAAAGATGAAGTAATGATTTACATGAGATTAGATTGCAAAATAGAGAGACGGTTGGTTAGAGAATTTTATTAAAACTAAAGAAAAAGAAAGAGAAAAGAAAAAAGGAAGAAAAAATGGAAAAAACAGGAAGAACAGAGAGCAATTAAGGAGACGGGAGAGTTGCCTCTAAAGCTAAGATTGAGGGGGACAAGGTTCTTGTCGGCCTAAGAGCAATAAACCAGGAAGATTAGAGGTAGTGAACCGGGTAGCAATCTGGTAATGGGCTGGGTTGCAACTCTTGATGCTGTCGTGTGCATGTCGGGCCCTTGTTTGCACATGATGCTGACACGCTGTGGCACGGGCCGCTCTCCCAGATGTGCTAGTATATAGAAACCAATGGGGATAGACAGGAGAGAAACTAAAGCATGTGTATCATGGAATTGAATCTTAAATCTTTTTAGGATAAAACAAATTGAATTTGATAGAACCGTGATTTGACTGAAGAAAAAAGTGAAGGGAATATTTCGTTATTTTAATATCTATATTGAAAGTTTTAATTTAATTTTGTTTATTAAAGTTTCATCGTATTTTCGGCAGTTCCCGTTTCTTTACAATTTGAAAAAAAAAACAGTTTTACTTTATCTCACACGTTTGTTGCTAATTATTAATGTCTAATTATAACCGTTGACTTTTTATGTGTGATTGGAATGAAATGAAACTACGTCAGTATTTTTGTATTCTCATATTCATTTTAATGGAAATAAGCATAGTTCTTTACCTTTTTGCTTTTTTCTCTTTAAACTTCACAATAATTTTATTTAACCTAAACCGATTTAACGAATAGACGTTAGGCCAGATGGTGTAATGTTCTTACATATTTACCATGTTTTGTATCAATTCTATGGTTTCTTGATTGTGACAAGATAATTTTCCAGATGCCCGAACTTATTCCTATTTTATAGTGGTTCTAAATAATTTCGTATTCAAACAACAATCATTTACCAAAATTTCTCGACTTTGGCCTTCTCTTGAATTTGTGTGCCAATGAAATATCAAAGATATCAGTGCACCAGCAGAGGTATGCATTATGTTCCATCTCTTTTATCAATGCTTCTTGACCGTTTACATCCATTATGTATGACAAGAGATGGGGTCTTTTCCACTGTATGTGTGCGTTTTAGGAGCTTATCAATTCATAACAGTTATGATATGTTAAGTTCACATGAGTTCATGATATAACTTTTTAAACATTATTCAATAACCTGGAGTTCCCATAAAGGCCATCACACATGATTATTTATTGAATATTAGCGGTGATATTTCATTGATTCTTAGTGACAAATAATCTCCTCGGGTTTCCGGTGCTCCCAGCTAAGCTCAATAGCAGTGCATACGCCTTCACATTATTTCAACAGCAGTTTACAATTGATTTATCGCTAACATACCTTTCCTTAGGATTTAAGTGGTAAAACGTCTCCCCAAGACTTTAGTTTTCTCCGCATTATTCTAGTTTAGCTCTAACTAGTGTTCTCCCTTCTCGGCTCCTCCGGATCCTTCACAACTATTTTGTGTCATACAATCCGATGTAATATGATTTTTTTAGGGAGCACAATATTTTGTGGTTTATCATGTTTCCTTGTATTCTTCTGCTGTTTTTCTTTTATTTTATTCTTATCTAGCATTAAATTTACTGGTTTATGTTTCCAGTATATGTAAGTTGGTTTCCTCGTTCAAGTACTTTCCTTGGTGTTTCATATGTTTTTATTATTGCTAGCCATTACATGTTCTCAGGCTTTTGTCTATTTCAAATTTCACTATTCCTTTCTTTTTGTCTGGATTGTTCCGGTTGCTCCGACAATTATTGTAGTTAGCTTGACTTTCATCGTGATTTATCTTTTCACTATTACGACTTATGTTATATTCTCGTACCTGTCGTTTTATTTTTCGTAATGTTTACTTGATAATGTCCATTGATTTTCTCGGGATTTAAGTAAAAATATGATCTACTCACGTTTTAAGTATTTTCGTGCTCTATCAGCACTATTTTATCTTAAGATTTTCTATTAGTGTTTTAACGAAGTATTACTTCACTTTATATTTAATTTCCACACCTTAGGATTTATCCTAGTTATGTAATTCTGATTTAGTGTAAAATATTACTCTTAATTATAAAATATGATAAAAATAACACATCAGAAATAGTTTTAGAAGCTTTAGGTGAGGCGTGATGCAATTTCAATTATTGATAGATGCACAGTCACCACTATAGTATACTCTGACATCTATTTTTATGGATATTATTTGCGAGAACACAAACAATCAAAGTAATTAATCGCGCAATGACAGCATAAGAAATTTTGAACAAAGTTTATTGCCAGACACTGCTGCGACATTTTCACCCATACCTAAATAATAAATCTTCTGATATCTCCAATAGAATTTTGAAATCAAACTATATTTGCTACAAATAATTTGACATTTATACTTGAATTTCTATAATTAATACCCAACAATCGTCACATTATCGTCGTAAGCATATAAACACTTTGCTGATCGTGTTATTAGTATAAAGCCTGGTCACCAATGGATTTCACACGCAGACGACTATACCTAACGTGTCTTTATTTGTTAGATTATCCCAAAATGTATATCACAATTGCGATCGGCTTTCCAACCACCACACTGTTTTATTTTATGAAAGTTATTGACAATTTCACACATCGTCTCAATAGTTTGCTGCATGAATGAATGACAATAAAAGAGATTGAAAGTTAATAGATAATTTAATACAAGACTGATGTTTATTTGTACAATATATGGCTATATTGCAACAATATTTTTCAATTTCATCACTTCATATTTAATGGACACATAATTTCATTCTCAAAACACGATGAAAAATGGGTTCAATAAACATTTAAATATACTTTGTATGAATGAGTGTAAAAGTGCACGACGATAAAATATCAATAATCTGAAATAAAATATGGACACATGTTTGACATGTTACCATTAATCGTACAATGACCTGCGGTACTTGTTAACATGTTTGATTAAATGCAACAGTTAATGCTTAATAATAGCTGAAAGTAAATCAAATTGATTAATTAAAAATATTATAAAGACAAAAAAAACCTTCATGAGGGAATCAATTAATCTTAATCTCATTGAATGCTTTCAAGAAAAGGCATTCAACCGAATGATTACATAAATGTTACGTTACGATTTGATGCATGTCTGTATACGTAGTAGGCTGAACGACGGGGTCGTCAGTAAAATAAGTATTATGATAACTGACTCCGAGCGATATTTGAAATCATGAACGAAGGAAATAAATATATCAGGATATAAAATCAATATTAAGAAAGTTAGTTTTAATGTGTTTTTTAGGTTAAGCTATGTGATATTCTGGAATAAGAATTAACACTAGAAAAACGTAAGCAATTGTGCTAGCAATGGGGTTCTGATTAAACTAGTTGAAACGTTCAGAAATATGTTTGAAAAGCCAGGAAAAATAAATAAAATATTAACACTATACCCATTAATTACACCCACACACCCACGCACATACACACACATATGTGTGTATATATATGTATATACTAGCAAAAGAACCCGTCGTTGACTGGGTTCAAAAACAGCCTACAAAAATGGACTCTGATTTATACAAGTATGATAGCTCATGAAAAGGAAGAGTTGTAAATAGATAGCTTCGAATTTGGAGGTATCAAAACCAAAGTAAAATATGATGAAAGTAAAAATAAAATAGATAAACCCCATGATTTATTATACCATACCTGTTCACACTGAAACACTTATCACAATATTCTGTGGATCTCTATTAAAAAAAAACTTATTAAACTTTGTGACATATTTCCATACTATGGAGGTCAGGCGCGAACGAACACCCAATAATTTTATCATACCATATTTCTTCAAACTGAAACATAATTATCAAAGAATATTTGCGCAGATAAATATGAAAAGTCTTTATTAAAGTGTGTGCCTATTTCCATTCTATAGAGGCTAGGCGCGAATGCAGACTCCACAATTTTATTATATCATCCCTATTTAAGTTAAAACATTCTTATCAAAGCATTATTATGTACATCTATATCAAAAACACTTGTAAACGTTTTTTTTATTTTTATTTTTTTTACTTTCATACTTTGTTGACCAGGCGCGAACGCAGACCCCACAATTTTTATGAACCACCGTTCTGCCAGATCAAACATACCTATTCCTGTGTCCTGATACATCTTCTAACATTATATGTTATCAGTTTTTTTTTTAAATAGTCAACCATATAGGAGCCTATTCGTGACCAGACACACACATACATACACACACACACACATACACACACAGACATTCAGCTTCATCCTATAGATTTACACACACACACACACACACACACACACACACATATATATATATATATATATATATATATATATATAGTAGTCAGGGTTGCAGGGTTGTGTTTTTCGTGATAAAAGCGTCGCTTGAATTTAAAAATAAGAGGTATGAAATGCTTTTTAAAACTAAATTACAACGCACTATCGCAAGGATAAACACATATTTTCTTGTTAAAAATTAAACAAAATCTTAAACAAACAAATGTTACATTATTTTAATAATATTGCTTTGTAATTTTGCTTTAAAGCGTAAAATATAAAACATATGAATAAAACACAAAAAAACTAACATAAGGCAAACGAACGATGTTAAATGTAAACATAAAAAAAAACAAAAACAAAAAAGATAAGAGAAAAGCGAACGTTTAAACTTCTGACCCCTCCCCCAAAAGAAACACGTGAAAAATGGCTTAAATAAACCTGTTTCAATATTAAAATTTTAAGAAAAGGTGGGTACCCGAGTGTTTTTGGATGTGTGTGGTCGGTCGGGGGTGGGGGTGTTAATGAGAACCTAAAATAAGCGAAGCAAAAAAAAACCAGAAAAATGAACGTTACGTGCAAAATGACTTAAAATATTAAAATTTAAAAAATCGAAAAAAAAGAAATTTCACACCACGATTCGAACCCAAAACGTTCAGATAATGACCCAACGCTCTAATCCACTAACACAACGTACATGAAATTGTGTCAGTTCTTCGAATATTTAAACTAAATAAGGTTATGACGTCGTCTGACGCATGCGTAGAACCGATCTTGTCATGTGAGGACGGTTTTTGCTGACTCCCTGAAGAAAAGTGCTGATTTCAGGATAGAAAAAATTAACGTTTTTGGCCAATTTTTCGATATTTGTCGGGTGAATGATGGGCCTTTCATATAATACCAAGTTTGTGAATTTTTGTTCTGTCTGTCGAAAGTTTTTAGCAGACATACAAACACATAAACATACACACATTTTCGCTTTTATGTATGTAGATATCTATCTATCTATCTATCTATCTATATATATATATATATATATATAGGATGAAACACTAGCGTCTGTAGGTATTTTATTATAGTAAATAATTAGGGCAGCCCCTTTAATAAACTCGTTTCTTATCCTTGAGCACTTTCAGTTGAATTAAGTCTGTCAATTTAGCTCTTATGCATAGATCATCGTATAGCGATTAGATCACTCTGTCTGACGTAAAAACATTTAAAAATAAAAATGTTTAAATTCAACGTTATTTCACGCGGTTAATGGTAGTCGAATGAAGACGGTCTTTGCTAATCAAGCCAGAGGTTGCCGGTGATGCCGGGTTCGAATCTATCGACTGGTGTTATTCGTGACACCCTGCACTGCTAATTCCGAAAGGTTGAAACACTAGTGTCTGTGGGTATTTAATTATTATAGTAAATAATTATGTATATATATATATATATGTGTGTGTGTGTGTGTGTGTGTGTGTGTGTGTGTGTACTACACGTAAATGGATCGTATTACGAAATTTTGTAATATCCCTGATTGCTTCAAATAGACATTTCCAGTATTCCTTTCTATGCAACAATAACCAGGCAGAAACAGTGGTAGAAAGTAAAATGGGGGCAACAGTTTATTTTTCCAGCTATATGAACTGCAGAAATTACACGACGTTTTTTTATATACGTGTTGGAGATGAGTATAGTTGGTGACGCAAAAATATAATAAATAAAATGGATTTTCTATCAAATATCCTTCAATAAAAAAAAAACACAATTTTAACCTGTAGTTGGTGTGATTAAAATATAAACAACACCGAAAAACTGGCGATGATTTACAAACTTTAGTAAAATTAAAAGATGTTCTCAATATTAGATACTGCCACAATAGCAAGACGTTACCGGTTAAAAAATTAAGCATTACTGGCAATCGTACAATATTTTTGCTTTTTTTTTATTTCATATGTCTCCCGACTTTATGAGTATTTGTATGCGACAAAACAAAACGAATTATTTTTTAATTAACTTTTAAAAACTCGTAACATTAAATGGGGGAAATTACTAAAACCACATTAATATTTTGTAAACGAAATTATTTCTCAAAATTTTCTTTTTCCTCTAGCGTTTTGCAATGGAAGTTGTTCGACTGGGCTCCGGTGTTTAGTTTCTCTTGGTACAATATTAACAACAACTCATCTACTACAATGCAAAAAGATTTTCTTTTTTTCTTCTTTCTTTGTGCTTAGCGCAAGATATAATTTTCATGCACCGAACTTCATTTCCAAGGCTTCTTATTCATGGAAAACCTTACCACATAACCGTTCCCCTACATATTACAATTCTCAATCAATCTTTATCAGTAATACTGAAAAGTAATCAAATGTAATTCTAGTAGTCGACAGTATTTCTTTTACAGTAATAATTTCATTTGTTTCGCGGTAAAATAGGAAAGAAAAAACGCCACTACGTATTTCCTGATCTTAGCATGACTACATATGTGATTATATGTATGGAATTATATACACACATATATATATATATATATATATATATATATATATATATATATATATATATATATATATATATATATATATATACCGTTGATGGAGAGGAGACTAAATGTGCTGCTATGGTTTCAAATAATCTGAAATAGCAGCAAGGGGAAACTTGAATCAAAATATTATATCTCCTCTTTTTTGGAAATAAAGTACGATATTCCCAGTATCAAATAACCCTTAAACGCTGTGTAATTTACTTCATGTATGAAAATCAAAGAGGGGAAATATAACATCTGAAAAATATTTAGAAAAAAAGTCTCCCCCTTGCATTTATTTCAGATTTTTTGAAACAATAGCAGCAATTATTAGTCTCATAAAACCTGATGTTTTGGGGAAATATCAGATCTTTTGTAATTCATATTCAAAACCACGAAAACAAATGACTATGGCTGAAACATTTTATGACTGGAACAAATTGCCTTAAATAGGGTCTATTGATGGATGATTCCCATAATGTGCGATTGTAAGGGCGAATATCACATACCTTACAACACAATTCAGATCAATTCCCTTCTAATGAGTGCACAGTTTTTAAAATTCTGATCAATAGTTGCTGAAGCTTCGACCATATAAAATTGCCAAAAATGATGAATATATATATATATATATATATATATGTGTGTGTGTGTGTGTGTGTGTGTGTGTGTGTGTGTGTGTAAATATATATATATACACGCACTGGAACACAAATTGCATGTCGAAATGCTCAAATCTATGATACTATGGGAGGATACTACAGTGGAATTTTGCAGGCTTTTCAAAGATTATAATATGGTTAAAATTTCATGATAATTAGTAAAAATAACCTATATTTTAACACCGATAAAATATGCCTATATTTGCTCACACACTCACACACACACACACACACACATATATATATATATATATATATATATATATATATATATATATATATATATATATATATATATATATAGTCTTCTGGTATGCCAGCTTCATTTTTGCTGCTTTGGGATGAATTTTACTTCGTCTTTTTCTTTTATTTTGCTAAGTTGTCTCCAGTGTGTCCGTGCCACTAATATATATACACTAGCAGGGCGCTAGGCATTGCATTGGGAAAATATGCTTAACTATGATATTTTAATACAAATTCCGTATGTATTATTATATTATATTGGACCTAATTTATATTAATGATTTAAAAAGTTTTTTTTAATGATTCGTGCGCCATCACCTAGAATCGAAACCGAAACGTTTAGCTTATAATTTTTTTGTCCTCTGGCGTTTATGACTGAGATATGAATACATATTTGCATCAACGCTAAAAATAAAATGACCCAAAAGCTACTACGTTATGCATACGTATTCGTAATGCCCTCATTCGATCTTTACCTTTCAAATGAAATTTTTGTTTTAATTTTCAAACTTTTCAGCCGATTTTCCTGGGCTAAAGTTTCGCATGGGTTCAAATACCTTATATAAGAAGTTTTATGCCGCAAGACCAAAAAGTGTGGGAGGAGTTTTGTAGGTAACATTTTTTATCAAAAATATATATGCTTCTATAAATATATATGGAAAGAGTTTGGAGTTTACTATAAACCTTTGAAGCCAATATTATAAAAGTATAAACCATCCAGTATATCTGCATGGATATAATTACACGTAATAATTAACTATATATGATCATCCCATAAGAAAACCGAAAAAACTAATAGGGAATTAATTAAAATGAATGTTTAAAAGAATATGTAAATAAGCAAGATCTTCGTGACTGCAATTCCACGACCCATATATAAGAAAGTTGTATTATCTTTTTTAAATTAATAGAAAAAAGTTTTTGATATGAAAATAAATACACACACAAAAGAATTATGGGAGTATGCCTTAAACCACTAACCTAGTTCTAAAACAAATCCTTTGTTCGATAACATGCATGCCCATTAGCTGATAGGAAGGGGCGCGGTGAATACTAGAAAGCTGATTGGCTAACTAAAATCCTCAACATATATAAAAACGAGAAACAACCACAGAATTCGCGCATAAGCCTGACGAATCCTATAGTGGATGAAACGCCGAATATTCAGTGTAGCTTAATCGCCATATATATTTTATAAATTATTAACTAGCTCTACCTAGGTATTGAGCACTTTTGAAGTAAATACTTAAAGTTTACGCATAAATCTATACTTTCGTATATTAATTTATGTGATAAATGAAGTAGTTATATATCTATATATATATATGTATGTGTGTGTATATATATATATATATATATATATATATATATATATATATATATATATATATATATACTTCGCTTGTTACACCATAATATGTGTTTAAACTTGTACGAATAAAGCTTTGTTTTAATTAACTTTTATTTAGTCTGTAATTCGTATCATTAGATTTTTCACATGGAAATTGCTCCAGATTAGTCATGTATAGAGACATAAAATATCCAACTTCAAGTTTAATGAGGGGTAAAGACCAATGTTGTATGGTTTGATTCCAACTAAGCAAACAACAATTCTTACCCTGAAATATGAGAACTAAAAGCAACCTACACGTGAATTCATACAGTTTTTTTTCGTTGATTTTTCTTTTTTCTATTATCTTGAAGTTTTATCGCGTAGTGCTCAGATTTACTAATCTGTAGAATATTTGTTCTGCTTTGAACTTAAATAGCATGTGTGGGAAACAATCCAATAATTTAAACAGATTATTAAACGGGGAATAAAATAATCTCGATAATGTTTTAATTCCACCAGCTTTAACTCTGATAAACCTCAATCAAAATTGATCCTTGCCTATTCATTTTAAAAGTGTTCATTATAAAACGCGGAAAAGCCGAACGCGCGTCTTGAGATTCAACGAGCTGAAAATGCGTGTGGATCAGTGATTTTCATAAAACATAAGGAGTATTCTTTTATAAATTTATTATTTCTTAGATCACTTCAGTGTTGGTTTTAATTTGTTGTACTTTGTTGTAATAATCCGGATTCTGCGTTCCAATATCCTCGGAAGTGACGGAACTTAAATCATGGAATAAATTATGAAAAACGTGATTACGCTTCAATGCAATGGCTTTAACACTTGTTTCTGAGAGATTTTAGCAAGATGTTACAAATGGAGTTCTTTATGCCTTTTTCTGTCGAGCTTACTCTAATCAAGGTGACACAATGGCTCCCTTTCACACGCTCAAGGTGTATCATATATTCTATAGGTATGTTTTATTTGTGTAGATGGCCACCTTATAAAAAATAAATCATTCTTTGTCCAAAATAGGGGACTAAATTATGCATCGAGAACTATTATAATAGCCGGTCATTTTTTTAATGAAATATTTTTAGATGAAATTTTGTGTAAGTTTACTATCATATATATATATATATATATATATATATATATATATATATATAATATATATATATATATATATATATGTTATTTATCATATATATATATATATATATATATATATATATATTGGGTAAATGTGAATATATATATATTATTGTCTCTAATTTTACGTACATAAAAAGCTTCTCCTTTTTGATAAATAATAGCATATTGATTAAAGTGTTGCGAAAAAAACTGGTTGACAAAATTTTAATACTGTCTCTTGATTCTCACTAAAGACTGAAAATGGGTATTTGATAAATAGTGTCCGAGTTTCACTTTAGATGACGTCTATATGAATCCCCTACCTCTCTGTACAAATGAAACACTTACTACGGCAAAACTATTCATTTTGTGTATCATGCATTGATATTGTTACGTGTTTGTCACGACGACGGATAGACGAGTTAAAATTAATAATAATAATAATAATAAAACTCAGAGTAAAAATTAATAAATATTTGTTTTAACATAAACCAAAACATACAAATAATATTTACAAGTAAATACATTTTCTTGGTACTACTACTACTACTACTACTACTACTACTACTAGATTTGAAAGGTTTGAAAGATTATAAGGTCCATAGAGTTGATGATTAATGGAAGATAAGGACTATTTACTCTAAATCAACTGTTTTATGTATGGGTAAATCTTACCATAAAATACTTTTTAAAAGGTTTTTGGTCAATGAGAAAATATAGAGAATACAGTTTCTTCAAATGATGGAGTGTTTGTTTTTAAGAATTTATTTTCAGCTGGATATTCATGCTAGAAAGATTATCGGAGTTCTTAGCAGCACGTCAGCAACTTAATAATTCAACAAGCAGCTGATAGTACAGCGTTCATATCTAGAATTTTGCATGAAACTATCAGTTTATCCGTTTGATGCACAGCAAGGGACCAACTGAAATAATTATGTAATGCAAACATAACCACAAAATTAATGATATTCAACAATCAATTTGGCATGAAGTATCCATTCCAAGGACACGCGTATAATTGTGCCTGTTTTCAATCGGTTATAAAATCTAGTTTATATGTTTATTAGTAGAAATACAGTAAATTTGATGATAAAAGCAATATAAGAACTTTAAGGTAACGTGTACATATGGGATTCTTCAAACAAGATGTCAATGTAATTAGAAGTATCGGTCAATTACCTAAATATATATGACGATCAGTAAAAGTAATTAATTAGTTTGATTATTCCAGATGATTAAGTCTTTGAAGACAATTTACTAGACAATACACCAAGCTATTTTCAAATACTTTCCAGTTGCACGAGATTGAATGAGGAATTTTAACGTTGTCTACTAAACTAACACGCTGTTATCTCAGTCGCCAAAAAATAAAATAAAAACGAACTTCAACTCGCTTTTTTGTTGTAACAGCATCATTTATTTCCTCATTGTTATGGCCATGACGACACAACTGTAATCGCTCATCTAACAAGAGCTCAAACATCATCTCTTTCCGTGGTCCACGTTTCTCTAGTGATCGCACCCTTTCTCCTTTTATAGTCTTTTTCTTTACCACTGACGTTAATTCGCACGCATATGCATATAGCCGCCATTGATATGTTACATAACTTTTTTACTATAAAACATATCACTTAGTCCTTTTTTTCTTGTACCATCCTTTCGTTCGTTTATATACTTCTAAGAAACTACAATTTTAGATTCGTATCTGAAATATGTTTCATACATGTGATCTGAAGTTCATTGAAATTATAAAAACTTTGATAATAATTTAAACTTACGCATTTAAAAGTTAAGAATTGTGCAGTGAACAATTGAGAAAAAATGTAAAATACTTAACAGTAGATTGTAGTATCTATTTTTAAAACCTCTTACAAGAGTTTAAGCTGAATTTCATACTAATTTCATACCAATATTCAAAATGATTTAATGTCATACTAAAAGTCGTTTCTTATTCTTATGGTAATATTTAATTTTTTCCAATGCTATAATGCGATATTTGATTGAAAATGCCTCCAAAGAAGCAGTTTAATAGATTTAAATGCCTAAATTGTTGCTTTCTCTGAGGAATGATATTCTCAGGTAGAAATTGACAGGAAAGTGGAATGTTCAAGGAAAGAAGTTCAAACAATTATTAAAAGTTACAAAGAAACAATGTCTCTCAAAAAAGATCTTTGAAAAAACATCCCTTGCAGATAGAAAAGACAGATTTTAGGATCTTGCTGTTGAACTTAGGGACGATGCAAACAATAACAGATAAGTCGAACAGTTAGAAGAAGGGTAATAGAAGCGGGGTTAAAAAGAAGGAAAAGCAAGGAAGAAGCCGCATTTGTCTTAGCCCAACAAGAAAAAAACGAGTGGAATTTGCACCAAAAAAAATCCAGGAAAATTGAACACCTAATGATTGAACCAAAATTGTTTGGTCTGGCGCTAGTAACTTTGAGATTAGTTTACAGCTTCTATTTTCTAAAATTTAAAGGCAAAATTAAAAATGGTATGTATAATATCTATTCAAAAATTGTAACAATGTTTTTCATCAGATTTTTTAGTGGTTTATCTTCGCTGTAAGGAAGCATGGGACATCATTCTGATTGTGTGGTTCCAATTGACAAATTTGGAGAGGGAAGGGTAATGTTTTAGGGCTGCATTCTTCTTCAAGCACTGGAAGATTGTACACCGTGATGGCAGAACGAACTGCACAATTAATACTAACATATTGGAGCAGGTTTATCGAACCTCTTTGACAAAAATATTTAATAACATTCCAAGTGATGCAATCTTCCAACAATACAAATCACCGTACGTCAGCAGTTTTAATTGGTTGGTTTGAGAAAAAAAAGGGATTACAATGATGAAGTGACTCCCTCAATCCCTAGATCAAAATCCCATTAAAACTTTGTGAAAACATCTGGAAAAAGAGTGACACCCAAAGAAGAATTGGAGGCCAAACTTTATGAAGAGTGGCAGAAAACATATTCCACCACCTGGAAACAATTTAGCCAATAATATGCAAAAACGAATAAAACCTGTTATAAAGGCAAAAAGGCATGCTAAATATTCATAGTGGTTAAAATAGATTTATTAATGTTTACACAAATATTCTTAACCTTTAAATATACAAGCGTGAATCATAAGATCATATAGAGCTTCAAAACATGTAGTAGTACATAGGTATTCTGGACAATATTCATAATTTTCCCCGACTAGATTTTAATATAGTGTTTTATTTCATGAAAATCTAATATCCAATGTTTTAAAGGAATTTCGACCTTTATAGGAGGACACTTACAGATTTTTAAATACTTATATTCGTTTACTCGGATACTTTTAAAATCTAATTTAAATTCAATAATTTATGTTTGAAGTTCTAAGATGAATAAGCTTTAGAGCTTCGTTAGTCACAACTTACATTGTATTAGCTTGATATGTTTATAATTCAATAAAGCTGTTGTGTCTATGTAGATTCTCTAACATCTTTTCTCTGAGGAATATAGCATAAAATACATATAGAAATATCTAATAATGCGTTAGATATAAAATCTTGAATTTTCACTGAATATTAGAAAATTACTATGTAATTGTATGACGATTCCATCGACAATTATTGATATTACTGTATTTTATTTAATATAATCAGTAACAAAAACAATCCAGATAGCCATTCATATCTACAACAAACATTACATTAACGCATATGTGACCATGGAAGAAAAGGCTGACCCGTAATAATTCACGAGTTTGCAATCAATGTTTTTGATATACGTGTTGGAGATGAGTATAGTTGGTGACGAAAATGCTCTAGTACCGTCATGTTAGGATAATAAAGAAATCCAGATCAAGACAATAGTTGATATTTAGAAAATGATCTCTTATGAGTAATTAAATATTGCCATAAATAGATGCTAACATTTAACACTACTTAGACAAGGCTTCATTCTTTAAACGTTTATAAATTTCCGATCAGCGACGCCTTGGCTAATAGCACATCACATAAGAGTCAATACATTAAACATCTCAGTCTTACATGATTAAAATAAATACATAGAAACACGCTGCTAACTTTCTTGCAAAGAACGTTGTATTTTTTTTTCTTTTTGCCGAACTAGAAAAATTACCATACCTTTCAGTATCCTATATTTTCACAAAGTTCCCGTACGCCAAGGTATGGAGTATTGTTGTAACATATGGGCTGGTGGACGAATCACTAATTTCTTCCTCTAGAATAAAAGAGCGTTTTTAATCTGAAAATATTTCCACACTTTCTATCAAGCTAGATCTCCATACCCCTATCGCGCTATTTTGCATCCGTAGGTTTGTTTAACAAGTGCTCTTACTGAAAGAACTAAATTAATTGACTGTATCAGTACCTGTTCGACGTAGTCATTCGCCAGTTTGCTAAATCTGATGACCTTACTTTGGAGGTCCCCAGGTGTCAAATGTTTCTTTTTTTTACTCTATTATTCTCTTTCTTAAACATGTTAGCATTTTCAGACCCCCTTGTTTCTATTTGCATTATAAAACCAACATGTAGAATCTTCATTCTACAGTGTGAAACAACACCTCATCAAACAACTCGCGATATTGTATATGGTGCATGGTGTCTAATTTACAAAATCCACTTATGTCATTATTTAGTTTGTGTGTATGAATTAATAAATAAAAATACCATTTAGATTCATTTTAATTTACTTTACTTTATTTGATTCAACTGAAGATCAAAAATATGATTTTATTTATTTAAAAAATGACTTGTTTCACAAGTCTGACGCGAAAAACATATTTGTCGTAATGGAACGTGTAGATATAAACCAATTGTAGAGGGTTTATTTTACTGAGGTATATCTTAGAATACTATATATAATCCAATTTTTCCACACAAAATTGCCTTTTTTTCTGTAGAAAAATGAACAAGTAATCAACCCTCCTACTATGAGGATAATCACAATAAATATTTAAATCTAAACAGTTAGTTCATTTTTACTTGTTGAGAACTAGTTGTTTTAATAGATGATTTAGAGACGAAAATGTGAATGCTTATCTCACCAATTCTGATTGACTAAGTAATTCTTCTTTGCCCAATATGTGATGCGCTGAAGTCTCCATACATTCAGTTGAATTGTTAAGATATGTTAATGGGTTTTACTAGAGGTTGAAGTTGAACTTTAAAGTGGAATTCGATGGATTTCAAATCTTAAACGTGTCTACGTTAATTCTATTGCTAATCATTTTCCATGCTTTTCTACCTTTGTTATTATTTTTTTAATATTGAAATTTAATCTAATATTTTTTATTTCCTTTGACATATTCACTGATTCGCACTTCCATATAGATTGCTGTGAAAGATCAAGTTTCTTTTTCACTTTCACAAGAAGTAACAAAAAAATTAAGCTAAAATGAAAAATGTCAGAAATGTATTTTCTCGGTATAAAATAGCGTTCAAGAAAATAATCTTAACATTCGAATACATCCATGTAAATTTTGACATTTAAAAGGTAAAAAATAACAACATCGGTGATTATTTCTAGTATAATAATGCCTTTATGTATAATGTTTTAAATTTTATTTCTTTGTTTTAGTGCTCTTATGTTTGAGGTCAGAAATCGGGATTACATTTCCATCTTATAATGCTATTCTGTTTATTTGTTTTTTATTGGTTGAGATAGTCAACTTTTGAAATCTAATTCAATTTTACAATATTTATGCGCAAATTCAGACACATTTTTTCTCAAATTCCATTTACTGTTATTTGACACATGAGCAACTCTCAAGTAATCAATTTTTAAATGCGTGTAATTGTAGCGGGTTAGTTATTTCAAGATTTTAACGATAATGTCATGTATACACAGAATGAATGCTTTTTTTATAAATGTATAGACACACGGTTCTTTTTCAAATCATATGATCTGTTTTTATCTCTGGGCAATCAAGACGAAATATCCCAATAATTAAAATTCAACATTTTGATGAGAGTGTTTAAGCATGCTTTAATCTGCCACTTCTGCTCCTTCATGGCCGTGCGCCTCTCGAAATGATTTGCAACTTGCACTACTGTGCGACCAACTTCTCTTTTGTCATTGCCAATTTTCCCCCTCGAGTTGTTGCAATGCAATTGTTTTTTTACACAATAGGTTTGCCCACAACATATTTCTTTGTTGTAGATTTGAATTTGATTATTTCCCGTATTTTTCTTGCCTTGCTCTCGTTTATATATGTTAATTGAAGGCCTCTATCGACTCTCCAATTATTTTATTTGCTACATTCTTAAGTCATCCGTCTACATCGTCTCTAAGACTACAACTCAATTATTTCCAAATCTCACCTCAAAACATGGTAGCTACTAAACTCTCGTTTATATCTCATTAATGACTATGTCTTGATACTCCCATCTCACAACGCATCTCTTATTCTACCACGTGTTTGTCATTTAGGTCATTTTCTTCTATACAACTCAAAATGGTGAATATTACAAAAATAAAGTTGCATACATTTTCGTATGTCTACACTTTTGTCGATTGTTGTTTGTCTCTGTATTCATTCTTTCATTTATGTGATAAGCTGTGGGGAACCCGAGTAATATCGACATTTTAGGGGATATTTTTGATGTATATGTTGTTAATTTTATTAAACCCGATGATCTGGAGAATAAATGAAGCATCTAAAAACCAGCCACCTCGGCACTCCTTTTCTCTTCCGTCAAGTTGTTGGTCATCTTCAGTGCAGGTTCCATTGTTGGTGTGAACGAAAGTAAAATGAATACAATTGACAATGTTTTACAAATTGTCCTGTTTAATCCACGTTCCTATGTAAACATGAAGGGAAAACATTTATTGAATTCCTTCTGAAGAATGGAATAGAACAGCATACTTATATCAAGTAGATATGAATAAATCCCTTATTTCTCGTCTGTATTATCTATTGTAACTGCAAATTTATGTACGTCTGATAGTGCACAATATTTAATGAAAATGCGATAAATACTATCCATTGTGGCAAGATCGCAGGTAAATTAATCTCGACCCGGTGTTACCACATGCCACTATGTGCTCTCCCATTGGCGAACATGTGGGACCAGTTCAGAATTCAGTGAATAGTGGCCTTTTTTAATCTAATTTTGGGAACAAGATCACAGACGAAAACACGTAAGTAACATCTTTAATTCCACCACAATGCCGACACAGAATAAACACGAAAGGGAAGTAACGAACAGAGCAAAAAACTGAAAAGTTATAGAAAGAAGTGTGCTATAAAATGAAATGGAATAATGATAGACTGCTAGTACAAGAGCAAACCAGGGGAAAAAGCTTACGAATGAAAGATACATGGGACGTGTCTCCTGACTACCCGGGCAATGAACAGAGAATTGTATGCCAAACCAGACAGGTCGTCATGAGAGGCTGGTTCTCTGAACTCAAAGTACTAAAAAGCTAGCAAAAATAGATGGCGTAATTGATCAAGACATTTTCCCTAGTAATAACCATCGGGTGGAAGATTGCCAACACATTAACACCGAAATTGAGCATACTGAAGAAAAAAACACAGAAATAACTTAGGAAGGTGCAAGAGAAGTTTAAATATCAAACGACTTATATACGATGATTAAATAAAACAAACATATTTAAGAAACAAAGAAAGGAATAACTCTAAATAAAGTAGAAGAAGAAGAAGAAAAGTAGACGCGTCCCATATATCTCAACATAAACAATCATAGGTCTCAACAACATCATATATGCAGGGGAAAATCTGTAAACATTTTGCTAATACCTGAAACAAAATCCGACCAAAACAAAGTATCTACCAAACTTGAAGGGAAACAATGCTTAAAACACGAAACGTAGAAAAGAAACTAAAACCATACATAGAATGAAGAACAGAACATTGTGGAAAAAGGAAAATATTGAACAGAGGTAAAGACTTGATAATAAATACGGAGAAGTAAAATAAAACATAAAGCAAAAGAAGGAAGACTGAAAAGATTCAGATATAAGTCTAAACAGTACTAAAACCAGGACTCATGAAACCAAGCAAAAAACGTTTGATCAAAGCGTGAACGAACGGATAAGAAAAACTGCTAAAACGTTCTTAACCAAACACTTCTGGATGCCGATATGGGGTTAGCTACGAGACTACAACAAAAATACCAACTGGTTGAAAACTTGAAAAATGAATTCTAGGAAATTGAAGAATGAAAATAAACAGAAATCAATCAATAACCACCCAGTACGACCTGAAGGGTTATTGCTAATTTCTAAGAACCAGTCCACGTCGGGATGTATTCACACTAGTTCAAAAATATTCATGACAGTACATGATGGTGCAAAGTCTGGAAAGGTGTATCTTCACAACAGAAATACCAGAATAGATGACCAAGGGAGAATTACTTTAATACAAAAAAAAAAATGAAAGAAGACGACCCCAAGGAAGTATAGACTAGTACTTTTCTAACCGATTATATAGAAAATTTTAACTGCATAACTTAGAGAAAAGTCGACAGTCGCAGATTACTGCTTGAGGAGAAAAATGGATGCCGGAAAATAAAAGAGGGACATATACTTATCATACATAGATCAAATGATCCCAAATGAGGTAAAATATAGAAAAAAACAGTCATGCTGTGATTTGATTACACGAAAACCTAGGTTAAAATCCCACAAGCATAGATAATTGCATACTTAAGATGTACAAGATATATGACAAGATTATTAATTAAATGAAATAACGATAGACTGCTAGTACAAGAGCAAACCAGGGGAAAAAGCAATGAAAACACGGAGAATGCAACTGACAGCTGGAGGAGAGAACCTGATTGAGATAAGATTACAGAGGAGAATCTTTCAAGCATTCTCACTATCACCACTACTGTTTATTATAGCCATGATGCCACTAAATGACATACTTAAGAAATGCACTGACGCAGAAGAACACAATTTCATTATATAAATGTCCTTAAGTTGTTTATTATAAAACAGACGGGAACTGGAGAATTTGATAAAGACAACGAGAACATTAAGCCAGGATATTCAGATAGAATTTGGAACGGAGAAGTGCGAATTGCTAGAGGAAATTTTTAAACTAGAGACAGCAGAAGGTATAGAGCTGCTCAACCAAAAGAAGATTACTGCGCGTTGCGGAAATGACACTCACAAATACATAAGCGTACTTAAAGCGGACACTATTAAGTCAACAGGAATAAAAGTGAAGATTCGAAGGAGTACCTGTTAGGAACGAGAAAATTATAAGGAACACATTTATACGGTAGAAATTGATTTTAAGGAAAAATACTTGAGTGTAAATAGCACGGGCTAAAGTAGAACTTAGACACATTGATCGGAAAATGAGAAAACTAATGACAATGCACAATGTATTGCACAGAACAACGATGCAGACTGACTATGTGAAAAGAAGCGAAGGGGGAAGTGGACTGGTAAACATGGAAGATTGCTTAGACGACACAAACTTGGAAAAGTACAAAAAAAAAAAACGAATGCAGAAAAATTCATCACCGTAGCGATAGACGCTGCAAAGAATCAAAATCGAGGAAACGATGAAATCAGAAACAAAAGGACGAGAATAAAAGTTAGGAGAGAAAATACTGCAAGGACGATTCATCAATAAGAGAATCATGAAAACACTTAGATAAGATATAAAATTTCTACAAGCATCTGCACAGAACAACGCGATTAGAACCAACCACATTAAAGCTAAAAAAGATAAAACATTAAAAACAGTAAATTAGCACAAACTTAAGACACTACCAGACTCTACTGAATTGTCTATACTTTTTCCATTATGTTTTATCATTTCTTGACTTAAATTCTTTGCACTTTACACTCTATTGCATTTTTTTATTTTAATAAATCATTCATAATGTTTTCTTTACAATTAGATACTTTCGGACTATTGCATTTTTAGCAGTGTTCTAGACATATTATTCCTTGTACTTAATGTATTCTGTTTACATATCGCATATCTACATTACTCTCTGGGTGAAGAGCCTTTATTGTCATCGTTTTCCTTGTCTTTCTGTTTACATCTTTGAACTTATTTACTTGCCATATAGAAATATAGCTTCTACTGAGTTCTTTACTGCGGATATTTTAATTTTCACTATCAGTTCTTTCCAAGGAGACAACGGTAATATTCTCTTGCGTTCTTTTCATTATATTCTTTTAATTTTAGTTTCGTTTATTTTGTATAATTACACAATTATTAAGCGTGTGTATGCTTATACCCCAACCTCTTTACTATTTCCACATATAAACGCTTTATTTTTTCACTTTTAACATGTTTTCACCTTTTTTTTTTGTAATTTCAGGACACTACATTCGTCATTCTACAGTCCATATTTTATTTATTTCTGAATATTTGAACAGTCCTCACAAGTATACTTAAGTGGTTTTTGTTATTTGCATACAATGTTTAGCTATACATAGATGAAATAATTTACCCGGTACAATATTTTACCTACTTATAACAGCAATTTACCTTTCCTAATAAAAACGACATGGGGGCCCTGTTCAAAATACACAACAGTGCTGTCTGTATGCTCACCAGAAAAAAAAAACAACTTATATACACATCAATCTCCACTAGATCTTCGTTTGATGCCATTGACACTTTTCATTGTTTCATACTTCTTTCCAATAAATCTCGCACATTCGCCGTTATTATAAATATTTTTATACTTTACTTTGATTTTTTTCTTACAATCTCAAACCATTGTCCCGTGAAGAAGCAATTGCTTTTAGGCACATTTACTGCTTCATATATAACCCATTTGTTTTTCTAGAGCTATTACTGTTACAGATCATGATAAATCTCATCTGCAAAAATGCCTGTCAGCTATTTCCAGATCAGGCAGGTAATAGGCTGATGTTTATAAACCGCAGTGTCCTTTGATGTATCCTTTTGGCAGAGCGTGCTCCATGCAGAAATTGCATCTTCTGCCAATATTCCCTCATTTCCAGATGTAATACTTCTGCACAATTTGTTTTTCCTAACCGATAACCTTGTACACTATTTCGTCTGGGAGTCTTCTAATCAGACAATTTTTCTACATTTTTGCTCTCTTTCTCTCTACTCACTTTCAGCACGTCTGGAATTGTTTTACTGACTTTGTGTTTCATTATTACTATTTTCTATTAAATACCTCTATTATATTTCTCTATCAGACTCCAAGGTTACAGCAAACACATTGTCCACTTTCCTGCCTTTTCTATATAAATCACATACTTTAATCGTAAATTGCTTTTTTGGTAACATTATTTGTTTGATTTTCCCGAAGCCAGTTTTAATTCCTTTTCTTTTAACTCTCTACTTTTCATTCAGTTTATGCTGCAATCAAATTATTTGTTACTCTGGTTGTCCTGCATTTTAATACTTCGGTCGAATATTTAATTTGTCCTAATATAAATCCAGAGATTTTTTCTGTCTTGTTTTTTTTTAAATTAATCCATCATTTGTTTTTTTTTCTCTATCAGACTTTTATCGACCCCCCTCACTTACCAATAAACAGTTCCCATATTCTTACCAATTACTTGGCTTTTGTTTCTTCTCTATTTCCTGTTGCTTCATTCACATCTGCTTTATTTTCTGTTTTGTGCTCATTAATCTGCACATTGCTAATTTCTGTGTTATTCCACATTACTTCTGCATTGACCTATTTTATAGCCTCCAATTAAACTCCGATAACCACCATTTTTTCGTATTTCTATTGTCTGATACCACACACACTTTTCTATAAAATATCATTTTCTGTAATCCCTGATCCATTTTTTATTTTTTATTATAAGAATTGCTTCTGCAAACGCACTCAATCTCTTAAGTTCATTTTATTTTAGCAGTTGAAGGATAACAGCCAGATTTTCACTGCTGCTCTAAGATACACTTGCTGGCCGTGCGATCTTTTCGATGAGTTTCAGTTCCATCCACGCTTTTATACTCAATACTATGGTATGATATATCATTCGTAAGAAGCTTATTGAAATTTTCGAGACACCATCTCTACATGATAGAAATTCGTTTTTCGTCTCCTAGATTGTCGATCTTACTAGACTATCATCAACTACCTATCCAGAGCTACTGGATTTTAGACGCCATTTACTTGTCTAATTAACCCCCATCCTTTCAGTAACACTGGTCTTCCAGACTGAGACAAAGCCCAACAAGAAAGTTACAAGTAGGACTAGATTGTAAGAGACTATAGATTTGAGCGCACCTGTAAAGTATTTATAGGAGTGTGGTAGTTCATCCTCAATAACACCCTTGGCAATATAGCAACCATTAGACGAATTATTATTATTATTATTATTATTATTATTATTATTATTATAATTATTATTATAATTATTATTATTGTTATTATTGTTGTTATTATTATTATTATCATTTAATAATAATAGTAATAATAATAACAACAACAACAATAATAATAAAAACAAGTATCATAGTACATATTAGTAGGATGAACTTAGCTCTATCTTCCAAGCTGAAAATAAAATTTCCACTATTAGTGAAATATCCTTTAAACAAATAGAAGAATATAAATGCAAGTTTTATTTAAACCATGAAATTGACTATAGAATACATGTTAATTAGTTAATTAAAGCATTTTAATCAGTTAATTAAAACATTTGACTATTTCTTCTGTTTCCTGGAACTGTATACATGTGCCCTTTATATTCTTCTACTTTTCTAATTTCGTCGTGATTAAGATTAAAGGAAAATAAATTTGCATAACATTTATTGAAATAATTCAAACACCGATAAAATATATTCCATGAGAAATTAAAAATCCCATTATATTCTTAACAGCATATAATATCATCGTGATATTACAACAAACAAACCAAATAATCTAAGGGGCTGTTTACAGACTTCTAATACAAATCATTACATACATATATGAACGTACATGCATTATAAATGATAGTGATGTGTCATATTAGACACTCTGGGAGCAAATTTGTATTATTATTATTATTATTATTATTATTATTATTATTATAATACTATTATAATAATAATAATAATAATAATAATAATAACATTAATAATAATAACAATAATAATAATAATAACAACAATAACAATAACAACAACAACAACAATAATAGTAATAATAGTAATAGTAATAGTAATAATAATAATAATAATAATAACAATAATAAATTTATTTAGAAATAATAAGATTTACTAGGTTTAGAACTATTCAAGTAGACTTCGTTCTTTCTTATTTTGTTATTGCCATTGTTTTTTAAATATAAAGAAATACTTAGATTTTATTTATAGAAAATTACAACAATTAATTTCAGAGAAATAGTTTTATTTAACATACATTAACTATATAAAAACTATTCTATAAACAAAGAGAAAGTCACTGTAAGAATTTTAATATGTGTAACTTTTTTACCGGAACAGTATCAATTTTAGGTTGTGTTATTATGAATTTTAAAATTTGCCGTTTTAGTTGTAATTAAAATAAAATAATAAGATGAAAATACTTTTCCAAACGTTTACATTAAGTTCGGCCCACATAAAATATATCTAATACAAAGTAATTCGAATTGCATTGGCTGTTTTTAACAGGATCCTGCAAATATTCACAAGATAAAATACCAAACCAAACCAAACCCTAATATCGGTCATGCTGGAAAAGAATCTGTGGATGACAAACCATAGAGTTATCATCATTACAATATTAATAAGAAATGTATGAGTGGTTTCGAATAAAATCTTAAATTCATATGACAATACGGAACTCAGACCCTTATTCTAACACTGTTTTATGACAACTTGGTATTCTGTCTAAAAGATTTTAACAAGAATAAAAAAACAAAACTTTGAAAAGCATTAATAGTTACCTAGAATTATAACACTAAATGTATATGCAATCGATTTACTATAAAGTTATTTACTCAAATATTAAACACTTCGTTCAATATGAGATACATAGATATTCCTATATTCTATAAGGGTTCCCTTTTAGATCTCAAACCCTGCGTTAGGAAAAAGATGAAAACAAGATTATTCTTCTAATTCACAATTAAATATGTTGGAGTATGTCTTCTTCCAGCTTCGTGCTGTTACCTAAGTTAACATTAATTGGAGAAGTTGCATTATTACTCGTAAATTTATTGTAGGTAAGCCATAGCGGGGATATCTTATTTGGCATGCGAATACTGTATTTTAATATTACATTAGGGTTTACTAATAGTACTCCTATTCAAGGTTACCACGACAAACCTCTATACAAAGATAACTTGAACACTCTAGACTAGTGCATAGTCCACATACAATTAGTCTCAAATAGTTATTCAAGTTCTCTCCGGTTGGTATTACAAAATGATTTTGTACAACTTATTTCTAAAAGAACGAAATTTACGAAAGCTACGAGTTTTGAATTCTCACACATGTAGACACACACACAAACACACACACACAAATGCACACATACACACCCACATACACACACACACATATATATATATATATATATATATATATATATATATATATATATATGTGTGTGTGTGTTTATGTGCGTATGTGTGTTTGCGTGTGCGTGGGTGTGCGTATGTTTATAGGAAAATATGTATTTTTCAATTATATTTCATCTTTATTTATACCAATCATTTTATTTATAACAATAAATTTATGGCTACAAAATTTTATAAAGCAGTATATATACTGCAATACTATAATTAATCGTTGAGTTTTTTTTTAACGTTTGCAATATATTATTTAAAAAAATGTTGACAATGAAAGCAAACGAAAATACACTTATAAAATATTCCCCATACTAATTTTTTCTTACTTTCGCTTTGAGATATGGAATTAGAACTAAAGAGGGAAAAAAGGAGAATCGAAAAAATATTTCAGAGGATTATTTTCGTTTTCTTTCGTGTACAAATGTTCTTTCTTAATAATATATGGTAAAACTATAAAAACTCACTCAACTATAAATAATGGTACTGCTCCTAGTTTATAAAAGGGTTTTATTTATAAAGGATATAATAATTGATTACAATATATATATATATATATATATATTGACGGAAGAGTTTGTTATAAACATATACTACAAAATATCAAGTAGAAAGTATAAGTAGAAAGAATAATTTTTCAGGTTCATTTAATGACATTTGCAAAAAATGTTTTCGAAGATTCGAATTACATACACACCATACAATAGTGCAAGTGAAGCGATGGCCAATTTATTACGAGAAAAACATTGAAGACATAATACTCAAAGCCGATGTTATCCAACTGAATGCCGAATCAGAGTTATGTCTTGCATAAACCGTTTCTAGATTGCATTGATTGTTGAAAATCTTGAGATATTTTTGTTTGTCCGAAATTCAGTCAATATAGATTCTTAAGCAAACAGAGAGGAAAACAAATGCGTGTATCTAGTAAATTGAGCATCACTGGAAACGGTTTAGTTATTCGAGGAAATTTTAAGTTAGGTTATTCGTTTCTTTGTTTCGACTCATTTAATGTCGGATGGAATTGTTGTATAATGTAATAAACGAATCGGCATGAGGTCAAATAAGAATAAGTATAGATTCGGTATTATTTAAAAAATAGTGTATACTACGCCAGTATATATATATATATATATATATATATATATATATATATATATATATAAATTATTCATATAAAACTGTTGGACAATATATGTACATACATATTTCAGTTAGAACCCTACGGAAGTCAAGTTCCGCAAGCCATATCAAAGATACTGAATGAAAGGTAACTTCGATGTACGAACTGAAGAATAAATAACCTTCGTCTCGATAAAAAAACCAACAAATCTCACTGCTAGACATATTTCTGACCACGCTTCCGTAGGATTGCGTAATAAATACTCAAAGCCCACTCGGATACGCTGGTCACATTGTAATACTGGTAGACATCAATATAAACACTCAACCATAAGTGAAAGAGTCATTACTCAAAATGACAAATTACTGCACGAAGAAAAACAGGGAAGTCTTATGGGATCACATCAGCGACCTTCCATGCAGTAATATCGTGTCTCTCCTTGTGAATCTTTATATAAAGATCTATAACAGCGTAATAAATAATGGACAATTTCCTTACTATCCAACAACAATGAGATTGTTTGCACGGCAACTCAATAGGCAAAATTACCTGCCCGACGGTTTGCTTCCAACTCCACTATAGAATAAACAAACCACTTTCTACCAAATTTCTTTTCACGGGGAGAAGCCACGCTCGATGATTTGAAAACCAGCCATTATATATTTTTGATATCGTAAGTAATCTAGACAGATCGAATCATATAGTATTACTTGACGATTACTAGTATTGTGATAACAGCTTCTTTTAATTATTTTGACTCTCGAGTACATATCAGTTAATATCTTATATGTTTTTGTATAAACTGATGTTGTTCTCGATTGATTGTCTAACTGTATCGGATATATACTCGAGAATATTAAAATGAAAAGAATATACTGTTGTCATAGCCCTAACAATTTCTTAACATAATCAAATGCTTCTTAGGTAAAAGAAATTTAACGTTGCGAATGATGACCGTACGTAAAAAAAATTATACAAATGCGGGTGTGCATCAGGGGTCGATATTTAAACCGCAAATGTTCCTGATATTCATAAATGACCTTTCTGAAAATTTGTCTCCGAGATGGATATATTTGATGATGACACCACCCTCTATAATAGATTCGGGGGAAAACCGATGAATACTTGTGATATATACATTCCTTTAGAGGAAAAGGCTCGAATCCGTAGGGGAATGGGAACTGAAATAGACGTTAATATTTAATGCTGCCAACACAAAGCTTTTGTTTTTCTTTAAGAATGACAAGAAATCATTTTAACCATTAAATTCCCTGACTAATGATTCACTACCTGAACGTACTTCGTCCAACCATCGGCTTTAAATGCACAGACAATATGAATTAGAACAAATACATTGAAGTCATTGTAAATGTTTCTGCGAGGAAGATCGTATCTCCCTACCGTGCTTGCAGAATAGCCCACACGTGAGAATGTCCTTCACTTCAACAAAGCTACTATTATCTCATGCATGGGATATCATTCCCAAATAATAATAATACTAACAAAATAATTAGATACATAGTGCGGTATCATAGATCTCCGATTTGACATTTTATTCATTTATTGCTTTATTGCAAAGTTTTAAATATGAAATTGTTTCAGAATAATATATTGAGATTCATTAGTTTGTGTAAATAATTGATCTAAATTATATTAATGAACACAAAACCATTTCTTCACTGTTGTCGAAACTAATTTTTCATTTACTCTTTGTTGTGTCTTTTTACGCAAGGAATTCAAACATCTCTAATTTTGATTTAATATTTCCATAGTATTATATACCATTTCTACGAGCATTTTTCAAAGCTGGGAGTAAAGCATGGTTATTTACTGTTTAGAATATAGCCTATTACACTAATGCAAGAAAAGATAACATGCAAGCACAAACCGTCTGCACGATTTAATCGATGTTATTATGAAGAGGTCAAAGACAACAAAACAAAAAGGGGAAAAGTGCAGAGAGACATTACTATCCATGAAGTCATATCTCAAAACGAGTCAGAAAATTAACATGGCTGTTGTATATGAAATACTGACAGAAATCCGTAGAGAAATAGCAGAAATTTAAAAATCAAGCTTTCTATCGAACCGGTAACAATTGTTGTACACGTTCAATATGATGAAGATGATTACGGTGATACTCCTCCTCCTCCAACTACTACTACTACTACTACTACTACTACTACTTATAATAATAATAATAATAATAATAATAATAAATATTTATGAGTTTAACATTTATATAAAAATACTGTACATTGCGTTTTAAATATACAACTGGCCCGAGTGAAATAAATTAAGTAATATAAAATATTGGTATAATAGTAGCATTTTCAAAAGAAAGAAATATTGTGTTCAATAGTTCAATAAAATCATAATAAAATCACCGTGTAAGAGACAACATTTTCTTTTGTTGTTCTGTTTCTGTATAACATTTCTTTTCTTTTTCACGTAACATTGTGACGACTTATTTCTCTGGTGAAGAACCACTACAGATCGAAATTACTACAAGTTCTAATTCACGGCACTACAACGGATAAATTATAATGATATTCGAAAACGAATCTACATCAAAAGGAGATCACGTTTAATTTCTGTTTAATGTTGCCAGACGTGCCAATTTAAATATAAATTTGCGTATTTAGCCTTATTAAAAGCAAGTTAGCCCCTAAATATTGTATTTGACTTTTTTTAAAGCGTAATGTACCGACGTGGAAACGAACAAGTAGAATATTATATAGTTGTTGTTAATAATAATAATAATAATAATAATAATAATAATAATAATGATGATGATGGTGATGGTGGTGGTGGTGGTGGCGGCGGCGGCGACGACGACGAGAAGAAGAAGACGAAGAAATAATACAAAAAATACAGACAACAATTGATTTTAACATGAATAGAATGTACAATAAAACTGTACATTCTATTCACTTTGTGCTCCTTTTAAGGTTGTTTATACTTCTATAAAATACAAAATATGTATTGCAAATGATATTATTTTTATCTAATAGCGGTAACGCTTGCAACAATTTGATTTATACGGGCATTTTAAAACAATATGAACCCTCTTACTAAGCTGTTTAGTCTGGAATGTGAAAAAAAATAATTTTCCCTTCAAATCCAACGACTGCTTAGTCGAGGAAAGGAAGCAATGTGCAGCTACCTTAAGTTGCGGAAGAATTGTCCCTCTGTCGCGACGTGACAGTCTGTTGACAATCTCTTGCCAGCAAAGCTGAGGTAATCAAAGAGTAGCTTTCCGGCACCAGCCACAAATGCATCTGAAAAAAAAACATAACCACTGGGCAGAACCTCCCTTTAAATAACCAAAAGGTCATTTGATTAACTCTCACTGGGAAAAAAAAACTTTAAAAAGGAAGAGAAAGCAAGGCAATCTCTTTTTGTTAGTAAGCAACGTAAGTGCACACCGCTCTCCCTCTCTTGAGCAATCATTAATCCCTCTCTTTTTTTCACACATTCCCCAGGAAAGAAAAAAAAATGAAGGAAAACAAAAAATATAAGGCATGCACTTACTCAAGGTACTTAACCTGTAAGTATAAATTTTTTTTTTTTTTTTTTTGCTGGTTACTAATTATTCAGAAAGGAGGATAGGTCTACCTCGCCGCCGTCTCCGGGTTGCACAACTTGGACAATATCATTTCTGTCTGGTAGGAGGTGGAGACTCGATTCCCACACACTGGAAGTGACACCAGTCATCACATCCATCGCAAGAAATCATGTCCTGATCACCCTATATATAGGACAAAGCCAAATTACTTCGTTGGCAGGTGTTGATTGAGAAGGAATAGCGTTAATCCCATCCTCAGGCCTATCAACAGATGTAGGTCTGGATCCCTCTTGATCCTCTCCACTTAAGGATAATTCAAGGGGAAATAGGATTTTTTAACGGGTGGATACGCACCGCATCACCCCCCTCTTTTACCCTTGCTGACCTGATTACCCCATCTTCTCCGTAAAACATCTCCAAAATGATCCCAAGAATCCAAAACGGCCTAGGCTTATGTGGGTTCCTCACCAATACCACATCTTCAACCTTTAATCTGTTTTGGAAGGGCACTCTAGAACGCCCCTGGGGTTTCTCCCAGAGGCTCGACAGGTACTCATTATACCACAGAGTTCGATAACTCTCCAGGCACTGGTCCCGAAACTGCATGGTCCTGAGCATCCTTTCTCGGTTGGGTGGGAGGTGGGAGCCAAAATCCTCATCGTTCAGATCTAAAAGTAACCCAGGACTCTAATTAGGCCGCAAAAACATGTTAGGAGTTACTGCCGTTATTGATAGTTCTTTAGATATCCGATATGGTGGTAAGTAAACAAAAATAATTCATCTCACCTCTACCAACCACCTTGTAAAGACAATTCTTAATTGTCTGGATACTCCTCTCCCAAACGCAAGGTGAGTAAAGTGGAATGGGACAGAACTTGATAGAACAGGAGCCAAACTTCTGTTGGTAATCATGGTTTAACATCAACCTTTTAAATAATCGACCGCCCCCTAAGAAAGTTTTAGCATTATCACTGTAGATGGTAGACGGGATGCCATACAGGTTCGTGAACCGCACCAATGCCTGCGGAAAGGCCAATACACTCATGTCAAGCACCCATTCGATGTGTATAGCTCTGGCACATAGACACGTGAAGATCAGTAAATACATTTTCCCCTCCTTACCACCTTTCCTTACCCAAAGGTGTTCAGTGAAATCAACTCCTGTATGCTTAAAGGGAACTTCCAGTTCAATGCGGGATGCGGGCAGGTTAGCTACATTGGGTGGCAAGACTTGTCTGGCATTGTACCTTCGGCACAGTGCGCAGGAAGTAAGGATCGTCTTCACTGCCTGTCTGCCCTTTGGCACTCAGTAGTCACAACGTCTCAGTTCCGCTAAAGTGGACGCAATCCCTAATTGCTGGTTCCTAGCATGTGCATCCATTATGATAAGCTTGATAATCAGGTGATTCTTTGCCAACCGAATAGGGTGTTTAACCTCCATGCTAAAGTGGAGAAATCTACCAATTCTGCCACCTGACCTGATTAGACCTTCATCGTCAATAAACAAATCAAGGTCCCGCACCAACCCAGGTACCGTCTTCCCCGAAGGATAAAAAAATCCAGTTCCTCAGCATATACCTGGCGTTGCATCGTCTGCATAAGCAAAACTGCTGCCAGTTTTTCACTGTCAACTTCTAACCGGCGCAAGCGATTGATAAATTTCAGGACTAAGGAAGTCACTCTTAAGAGTTTATTAAATGAAGATACCCTTTTCAGGGGCAGAACAGTAAGTGTTTCCTCTCCATGGAGGATCGCAGCATTCCAAGATGCACGAGCCATACCTTGGCTGCGTTTGTGGAGGCATGGCAAGTCTTGAGTAGCCCAAGGAGGGGTGCCGCCACTCAACCAACCTGGACCATAGCACCAGAATTGGAAGCAGGTTTTGAACCTTTCCAGCGTCATTCCCCTTGTGATCAACTCAGCGGGGTTCTCTGCCGTTGGAATGTACCGAAATAAGGGATACAAACTGAGTGTGGCTTCCAATTCAACGCTCATCTGCTGGATATCCTTTAGCCAATCCAGGCAAACAGGTTCTTGCTCGCGATGGTCCCCGAGATAAGCCAAGAGAGGACCACTTGAGAATCTGTGGCCACGTGAATTTCAGAAGGAGTGAATCCCCCAAAGTTTCTTAGAATCGTGAGCACACACTTCATGGCAAGGAACACAGCCATGAGCTCCAGAGTAGGAAGTGTTTTCTTTTTCAAAGGAGCCACCCTAGCTTTGGCAAATACAAAAGAAGATCGACATTTCTGAACCACATATGCCGCGAACCCATAGGCTTCCGGGGAGGCGTCACAAAATAGGAAGAGTTCGGCAAGTTCACTCTCACTGAGTGCCTTACGGGGAAAGGAAATGGTCCCCAATCCAGAAAGATCTGATGAAAGTTTCTTCCATGAGGAAAAAAACAGGTGGAACCAACACATCTCACGCTAATCCTTTCTCCCAAAGCCTGCTTAGCAGAATACGACCTCGAAATGAAACGGGCAAGCACAATGATAAAGGACCATAGACTCTTGCGGTCTCCCCGAGAATTTGTCTCTTAGTAGAAGCATCAGGGCTGCACTTAACCGCAGCCAATCGAAGGGTGTCGGAGAGAGGACAGTACCGATAACCAAGTACCTTTTCCCAACAATTGCCATGAACACTCAGTGTACCATGCTTCTCCATCTTGCTTCGAATTCCTACATGGTCAGTATGGCAAGACTGTAGTTCGAAGCCTCCTTGATGTAACCTCTCCCGAGAGAGAGAGTGTATAATCCACACAGCTTTTCTGGACTATCACTAGACATGATGAGATTATCCATATAAAACGATTTTCCATCATAAATCTGCAGTTATCCATAGGAAACTGTGCAGCATGATATCAGAGAACATAATTTTAGTTAAAAGGACTGGAAGCAAGCCCAAAAATTATTGCGTTGTACCTAAAACAACGTAGTCGTTCGCCATCCTTAAAAAAAACAGAACCTGTTCTTATCTGATTCCAGCTTCAGGCTGATCATCTAAAAGGCCTCCTTGATGTCTGCCAATACAACATGATTATTGGAGCGGAAAGTGAGTAGCAAATCCAACAGGTCAGTTGTTAAGTTTACTCCCTGGTAAGTAGTTTCATTCAAAGATGGAGAGTCCCCAACTTTGAGGCTACAGTATAATACTGGCCGAATTTTGGTGGTCGTAGTCGGGTCCGATTTCACAACCGGTCTATGCGGAATCCAAATAAATTCGTTAAATCTCTGAGGGGGCACAAAAATCTCCTCTATTATACCCTCCCGTTCTTGCGGCTGAGAAACCTGCAGATAGTTCAGGTAAAGCTGTTTCCTCTCCAGGTTTCGCGCTATATGTTCTAATATGCGCAAGGCGACAGCATGGTTAGAGGGGACACGCGATATTGTATCTTCTTCCCAGGGCAACTGGGCATAATACTTGTTATCTTTAAACAAGATGGATTGTTGGAAGAGCGCAATCTTCCGCTCATCATAATCTGTTAATTCTTGTTCTGTTATTCCCAGCAACTCCATCCAAACATTTTCTCTTACCCCCTTGGCATGTCACTGTCGGGGAAAAATCACTAAGTGGATCCTCATAGCACGAAACAAAGGTGAGCGGGGTTGACTCCAGCGGTTGATGCTAGAACAGAATTGAAGGTAAGGCTCTCTGGGTTCGCATCCAGAGAATGGTCCAAATCAAGGAACTGCTTCACCTCACCAAAGGGAACCAGTCCTGTTGGAATAATAAAGGCTTGCCCATACAAACAAGGAACCAGTTGGAGAGTTCCCAAGCTTTGAATAAAATCCAATCCAATTATTCCATGAATTGGAATGAAGTGTGTGCCTCTCACAAATCCACCCGCTAGGGGGCAATTATGCCGTTGGAACCCGTCTAAAAGAGTATCTAACTCCTAAATGTGCACAGATATATGCAGGTCCTCCTAGGAAGAGAATGTGGAGAACGAGATCCAACACTCACCTCAAATTTTACTTCCCTAAAGTTCCTATTACAGTCTCCAAGTATGGTAGTCAATTTAATTTCGCAATCCAGTCCAATGGACGCTAAGGGACCAAGGGGTTCTAACATCTAACCCGACAGATAAGTCCGGCCACTGCCAGTGTCCAACAAACAGTTGGCGGAAACCTGGTTGCCATCCTTCCCAAAGGTAACACACAAAACAGGGGGGAGGCATGAGAAGTGTCCACCTGGAGTGCGACAAGTAGAGTTATCCTGAAGTGAAGAGTCACTTCGAGAGGGATCAGGCCTTGGCCCAGATGAACAATCCCCCAATGACCCCCGACTAGTATTAAGGGTGGAGCCAGGGAGCTCGTGCCCCTTGATGAGAAGAGGTTTAACCGCTTCCCTAGTATCCTGCAAAATGGACGATAAGGTGGGGATTCTCTTCCTAGAAATTTGAATCAGCTCCCCTCGGACCTCTCTGGGGAATTTGGAAACGAGAATCTTCGCCATAAGTCGAGCCCCCGAAGAATGGTCCTTAGAGAAAGAACAGCCAAATGCACCTTCCAGCTCCGCCAGAAGAGAGACTGCTGGGGTAATGAAGTTAGTCAGAGTGATATAACCTCTATCTCGTTTATAGGAGAAGTCCAATATGTCTTGGAATATGTGGGCTATTATTTCATCCTCATCGAGGTATTCGCTCCTCAGGACAGAAAGGGCCACCTCATAATTTCTATTGCAAGTAGTTATATGATTGATGAGTAACAAAGGTTGACCAGGCAGCGAACATTTAAGGAAATTCAGTCTTTCGGCATGGTTAGCCATGCCGGCTACACAATTTTCAAATCGTGATAGGAAGTTCCTGAAATTCCTGGAGTTGGATTGCATCTCCAACCCATCAAAGGTAGGTCCAGTAATCTGAAGCTGAGGCGGCTTCACGATAAAAGAAGACGCACTTCTTTCAATTCCAGGGGAACATGGAGCAGAACTTATGGACTTAGACGTACTAGGGAGGAACTTAAATTCGAGCTGCTCAAGTCCCCTTCTGAATCTTAGGGTACGTGCCAGAGATTCTTTCTCAATTTGAACCCAGTTCTCCTTCTCCTCAGATAACAGCTGAATCTTGCTAACACATATTTCAACTTCAGTTAAATATTCGGTAACAGATTTCTGCAATGCAGCAAATGATTTACTAGAAAGTTTATCTTCCAAGTGAGCCATCTCCAGAATAGTTCTGATTTTGGTCCATAGAAAAGAAATTCTTTTCTGTAAATCTGCGTTGCGTCTGGTCATGTTAGTAAAGGAATTCTTCCGCAAAATCTGAAAAAAAATAATTTTCCCTTAAAATCCAATGACTGCTAAGTCGAGGAAAAGGAAGCAATGTGCACCTACCTTACGTTGCGGAAGAATTGGCCCTCTTCTGCGACGTGACAGTCAGTTAACAATTTCTAGCCAGCAAAGATGAGGTAATCAAAGAGTAGCTTTCCGGCACCAGCCACAAATGCATCTGAAAAAAAAACATAACCACTGGGCAGAATCTCTCTTTAAATAACCAAAAGGTCATATGATTAACTGTCACCTGACCTGGGGGAAAAAAAAAACTTTAAAAGGCAAAGAAGGCAAGGCAATCTCTTTTTGTTAGTAAGCAAGGTAAGTGCACACTGCTCTCCCTCCCTTGAGCAATCATTAATCCCCCCTTTTTTCAGTGAAGCATGGTTCTAATTATCCCAGGTACTACCGATTAATTCAAGAGGATGATTTATTGTTTGTCGTGCGATATCGTTCTATCATGGAATGCCGACAAATTCTATCCATACAATTCTTAAAAAATTCCTCATTATGCTACCACTTGGATGGGGACTTCCTTCATTAAAAACCGAATCCATGTCGCGTCCGGTCTTTTGTATTTTAGTAGTAAAATATTATTCACCATTTTAAACCGGCACACGTTATAATTCTCACTCCGGTCATTAACATATTTTCATTTTTTATAACAAGTTTAGACTTGCTTCCAAAATCAAATGTTTTTTTTTTGTGTCTATTGGTATGTGTTTGTATCCCGACGAGAGCAGTATGTGGAATAAGGTTGTTATTACCATGACGGACACCAGTACACAAAAGGGAGCACTCTGGAAGTAGGAAAATAAAAGATGTCTTAGTATAGAAGGGTTTCCCCGACGGCTAGAAGATTTATGTCTATTCTCTTTAACTGAAAAGTTAAAGGTATTTTATTGTGTTCAATCGAACGATACGTATGCGGAGAAAATGTTCTCTTATCAGGAAGGAACATGATTTCGTTAAGATTTTTTTTCATTGGAGAACTGCGATCCGTACGCTTTACTTCAATGTCTTCTTTTCCAATCTTTTCATAGTATTCCAATTGACTATATATATAAATAAACGACCTTTGTGCTTGATTAATCTTTAGAGCTTGAATAGTGGTGTCTCATATGTATATGAAAACAACACCAGGTGATTAATTGAATTAATCATTTTGTTGATACGTTTCCATGGAAAAAAATCTTTATTTTAAAATATAAATACATTCATAAATAAAGTTAGACATCGGCATCACACTCTCTTCATACTCTCTGTTAGTTCCTATTAGCACAACAACCACTGATATACTACTACTACTACTACTACTACTACTACTACTACTACTACTACATATCTGTTGTGAGTGCGGTTATAAAAATTGGGATTAAGTCAGTGCTACTCTGACTTTAATTAGTTGGTCATTGGTTATAATACTTATAAGAAAATACTTTAACAATGTTCATTGTTTCATTTCCTCTTTGCTATTTTGTTTACATCAAGTTTCCTTTGAAAAAAATATGTATACAGAATCAATTTTTGTAATTTAAATTTGTGTATTATTCGATGGGTTCAGCTGCAAATATGTGAACATACATAATGACAGAAAACAGTTAAAACTTCTTGCAACCAAATATCAATTTATCAATGCTTGGCGATGGTTTGCTTCCGAATCAATTTTAGACTCAACAAACATCTTTCTCCCAAACTCTTTTTGCGAATAGAACCCACACTCGATGATCTGAAAATCACCCTTTCTAAATTGTCTTGCGTTCATAGACACCCTAGACATATCAGAGGCGTATGAGCCTGATTCCATCCCTGCTAAATAATTAAAAAAATTTCTATTTAGTAGTAAGGTACTTCTGCACTCCTTAGCAAAAATATCAGTCTTAATTTTTCAGATGAGCAAATAGACTATAATGAACAATGATAATCTTATACAAAAAAAATAATGAAATTATTGGAATAATACAAACAAATCAAACGATATTTCCTATAGTGTCTATAATAAAAATTATCAATGTTGATAATTATATCTCCTCCTTTGATCATAGATGATAGAATATATAATACACATTCATAATACCCCGAAACCGCAAAACAATCGAATGATGAACTGTATGATTAAAAAACAACAACCCTCGCTTTTACAAGGAGTAGTGCGCATTGTCCAAGTTATATTGGTTCTACTACCACTAGTATGCTGGATACTCACTAGAGTAGATAGATCCTTGCTCTGGAATCCGGTAAGACCACGAAAAGTAACGTTGTCGTAGTCAATTTTTAGAGGGTACATAATCGGTGTTAATATCTATTCTAAAGCAATATATGAGACGATAACAACGTTATCGGAATACTCTTATGTCTACAACACTTATACAATGTTTAGGCATTTGCTCTAGGAAAAAATTGTTGATTTCTAAGAATGTCAGCTAAAATAAAATCATCTATCTAATCTCTCTCTCTCTCTCTCTATATATATATATATATATATATATATATATATACATACATATATATGCGTATATATGTGTATGTCTGTGGTGTGTGTGTGTGTGTGTGTGTGTATACTTTGGTAGCAAGTCATTATTTATGCATGTCTGGTTAAACACGACTGTGTTGGTCTTTTACTCAATTATAGTGGTTAACTTTTCTCTTCGCCGAGCGGTCTTTCTGGTTTCAGCTGGTAAGTTATAAAATATGGCCGAACATAAACCACTGGGCACAATACTATATAACATACTAGACGAAACAAGAAAGACCGCGCTGCAAATAGAAAAGATAACAAGCAACATTGGAAAAAAGGAACTCAGTCGTATTAAACCAGACACGCATACTAGCGGCTGTACCCGGTGTTGCCTGGTGCGGAAAGTGGGCGAGAAGGCGGAATTAAACAACAGTTCAACCTGGGCAGAGAGAGGTTTTAAAAAGTGATAATGGAAGGGGGTCAAAACAACGGTTGGCAACCCGAGGGCTGAAAGAGGCGTTAAATTTGACAAATTTTTCAAATATAAAAACATGTTAAGTTGTGTTTGTACTGTAATAGCGTGAGGCATTACCGTCTGTGAATTTTGGATAAAAGAAAATAATCATTTAATACCAAGCAGTTAGTTTAAAGCAAACTCAGTTAAAAAAAGTTTATTTGAAGTTTAATTATTTGAAGTGGCGTGAGTGAAATTCAAACGTATTACTTTTATTTCGAAGAAGAGCTCTTACTTGATTAGTTTAAGATTGTTCCTATAATCAATTATAATGTTTAATTAATGTACCGTACTATTTAAGTTTTATATTGCAAAACTTATTCATTTTTATCCTAACGAAAATAACTATTTTTAGAATCAGATGTTCGATTTAAAAAGTATCGCTTGAATCTCTGTCAAAAATAATATTAAAACCACTGTTATATATATAACTTACCTTTGTGTGACATTTGCAATAAATGAGCGCAGTCATTTGGTAACAAAGTTGCATGTATCTAATTATATATATATATAAGTATATATATATATATATATATATATATATATATATATATATATATATATATATATATAAATATGTGTGTGTGCAAAATCTGTGTTCTGCATCAATTGTTCTGTAATAAAATTCTATGGAAAAAGCAAACAAAATATATGTCATTGTATCACTTACGTCATCGTCTTACGTAATACGTTTTCCTCTTTAATATTCTGTAGATAATCAGTGTTTCGTACAATTTTAAATTGCTTTTGTAATTCAATTGCCTTATAAACCAATTGCTAACATAATCCTAATTTTTCAATGTCCCTAATTCATATTGTTATAAACCTTAATCTTAATCTGTAATCAATTCCAAATTATACATCTCGTATTTATGTTGTCATATTTATATCTGTAGCGCTATGAAATAAGAAATTGCCATTTTTAGTGGACCTTGCAGTTATAATTAAACATATGATGCAATCATGTTCTTTTTGGAATGGGCATGACCGTTAAAATTCCTATCTATAGTTCGTAATTGAGATGCAATGCGTCTTTCTTTGTTTATTATTATTATTATTATTATTATTATTATTATTATTATTATTATTATTATTATTATTATTATTATTATTATTATTATTATTTCTTGACTGAATAGATTTATTAATCATTATAGGAAGACTTTTCTGTGGTTTATTTGGCTTAATCTGTATATAAAATTACGTCGTTTCATAATATAATAATTAAAAGAGACTCATGTTTAATTGTGTTTAAGTTTGCAATAGTGATGATTTAATAATCTTCATTAATACTTATTAAGAATGAGTTTGACGAGTTCAGCTTGTTTGAAAGTAAAAGTTTAATCATGCAGTCATGAATGTGTGAATAATGCATGATGAGATACTACTACTACTACTACTACTAAAAAAAAAATAATAATAATGAATATAATCTATCTATCTATATATATATAAAAGTGAACGTGTCTGTGTGTGTCTGTGTACATTTCTCTTCGCAATAACTCTGTAAATTTTTAGTCTACAGACTCGAAATTTTGGTAATAGGATTTGAGAAAATCGATGTGATCAGTTTCTGGCCAGAAATTTGGCGATTAAGGGGTCAAAGTTCAACGATTTGACCTTTGAGAACTCTACCAAACTCCTCCGACAATTTTGAGTCTACGCACTTGAAATTTTAGATATAGGTACCTTGGACATGGATCTAACTACATAACTTGATTTAAGCCCCAAACAATAAATTTAAAGGGGTCATAATAGGGGTAAAAGTTTAATAAAATTGAGCTCTGCGGTCTCTTCCAAATTACTCAGAGGATTTCTGGTCAAAATATTTGAAATTTTACATAAACGGTATTCAGAGATAGGGCAAGCTTTTTCATCAGTTTGGGTCGAAAAATTTTAATTACTAATATATAAATGTTTGTATGTATGTATGTATGTTTGCGTGTCTGCCTTCAACTTTCAATAGAGGCGACGGATTTTACCAAGATCAGTATCGTTTTAAAGTTAGACATTTCATACGACAAATATCGAAAAATTGGCTAAAAAAATTAATATCTTCCCCTTCAACTAGGCACTTTTCTACAGGGGGCGTAACTTTTTCCCCCGATATTTTTTAAAGTTATCCTCTCTCTTAGATTGTCTAGCCTTAATTTAAAAAAAATGTCGCTTCCGGTTTGGCGGTGGTCGTAACAGGATAAACGTTAGGTTTTACACCGTTCTTTTTCTCCTTTGCGGTACGGTATGCCTTCCTACTACCAATTTTTTTTTTCTTTTTTTTTTGCTAAACATACACACGCAAACACCCGGGCAACGCCGGGCTGAAATGCTAGTGGATATAATGAAAATAAAAATAAATATCATGATAATAATAATAATAATAATAATAATAATAATAATAATAATAATTATTATTATTATTATTATTATTATTATTATTATTATTATTATTATTATTATTATTATTGGCTCACATGGAGCTTTCACACAAGTCAAAAATCGATCTGATTGGAAATTATTATTATTATTGTTATTATTATTAAAAGAAGAAGAAGTAGAAAAAGAAAAAGAAGGAGAAAACGTAGCGGTCATATTTGTCACATATAAATGAATATGTCACAAATTAATTATTCCAGGAGGCATGTTTTAAATTATCAATCACTTAATATCCTCTAAATTTCAGTAGTGAATGATGTTCTTAATTTTCCAATTTATTTCATGTCTTCCCTTTACATAATGGACTATACTACTAAATGATTAACTACAACAGCTACCAATCAAATTTCTATACGGTGTTTGAAGCATGACAATTCAGTGGATTTCTTCGTAGGGCACAGCTTCTATATCGACTCCTAAGTAACTAATTTACAACAATAATAATATTTAGAAGATACAGAGTCCAAAACGAGTTTAATTGAACAACATATTAAAGTATACGTATCTCAATATCAATAAAGATAAAAATACGAAATCAGATTGATTTTAAAAGACGAGTATTATCGAGAATATGCATATTAATCCAATCTCAAAATATACGAACGTGGTCATACACAAAAAGATAAACGACCATAACAATTTAGTCTTCTAAGGTAAAAAATTCGTAAGCAGTAATACAAAAAAAATTCATGTCATCATAGTCCACGATATCCAATCAAAATGAAATAATCAACATCAATAAAAATGATGCTACAATGAGTGCAATCTGGCGATATATATATATATATATATATATATATATATATATATTGTGCATATATATAAAAGTGAAAGTGTCTGTCTGTGTGTCTGTCTGTGTGTGTGTCTGTCTGTTTACAGTTCCCTACACAATAACTCTGTCAATTTTCAGTCTACAGATTCGAAATTTGATATACAGGGCAATGAAATTTGGTTGTTAATGGGTCAAAGTTCCACGATTTGACCTTTGGGAACTTTACCAAACTCCTCCGACACTGTTGGGTCTAAAGACTTGAAATTTTAGATATAGTTTTCCAGGACACTGATCCAACTTAATAACTTGATTTGAGCCCAAAACAATAAATGCTAACTAGTCATAATTAGGGTCAAAATTAAAAATGGAAATGACCTCTGCGGTCTCTACCAAATTACATATGAAATTTTACATAAAGGGTATTCAGAGATAGGGCAAGCTTTTTAATCGGTTTGGGTTGGAAATTTGAGCTATCAACATATAAATGTATGTATGTATGTTTGTGCCTAAAACTTTCGACAGAGGCGACAGATTTTCATAAGATCAGTATCTTTTTTAAGCTCGAACTTTCAGACGACAAATATCGAAGAATTGGCTTAAAACACTAATTTTTCACTTTTAACTGGGTACATTTCTACAGGGAGGGGTCGCTTTTTTCGCCGATATTGTCGAAAGTCATCCCCTCTTTTTCTATTGTCTAGCCTTAATTTAAACCTACATTACTTCCTGTTTGACGCTGGTTGTAACAGCAAAGACGTCACGTTTTCCTCCCATTCTTTTCCTCGTTCGCGGTACGCGTTCGAGCCTGCCTTCCTACTGCCATTTTTATTGCACAACATACACCTCCATACACCCGGGCAACGTATGGCTCCCAGGCTAGTATGTATGTATGTATATATATATATATATATATATATATATATATATATGCGTGTGTATCTAGTTAGCTAATAACTATTAAACTTATTTTAATACTGACGTAATATTTTTTATAACCAAACTGAGGATATTTAATTATATGTTTGCATATACTTCAATTGTATTTAACACTGTGTCACTGAAAAGGTGGAATTCGGCCACCGATATATATCTATAAAATAAAACTGGACGTCTGTGTGTGTGTCTGGTCACGAATAGGCTCCTATATGGTTGACTATTATGGAAAACTGATCACATATAATGATAGAAGATGTGTCGAGACACAGGAATGGGTATGTTTGATCTGGCATAATGATGATTCATTACAATTCTGGGGGCTGCGTATGCGCCTGGTCCACAAAGTATGGAAAAAAAATTAAAAAATAAAAAAAAAATGTTTACAAGTGTTTTCGATATAGATGTACATAATAATACTTTGATAAGTATGTTTTAACTTAAATAGGGATGGTATGATAACATTTGGGGGTCCGCGTTCGCGCCTGGCCTCCATAGAATGGAAATAGGCACACACTTTAATAAAGACTTTTCATATCTATCTGCGTAAGTATACTCTGATAATTATGTTTCAAGTTTGAATAAATATAGTATAATAAAAATTATGGGGTATTCGTTCGCACCTGACCTCCATAGAATGGAAATATGTCATAAGTCTTTTTAATATAGATCCACAGAATATTGTGATAAGTGTTTCAGTGTCAATAGGTATGGTATAATAAATTATGGGGTTTATCTATTTAATTTGTACTTTCATCATATTTTGCTTTGGTTTCTATACCCCCAAATTCGAAGCTATATCTTTACAACACTTCCGTTTCATAACCTATCATACTTTAATAAATCAGTCAATTTTCTGTAGGCTGTTTTTGAACCCAATCAACGGCGGGTACTTTTGCTAGTATATATATATATATATATATATATATATATATATATATATATATATATATACATATATATATATATATATATATATAAAAGTACATCGCGTGCTTTTGTTTGATTTTTTAGATGATCCTAATTTTTTCGGTCATCATTTATTTTCAACGTTTTCATATTGCTATCTAAACAGTGCACCATTTATGTTGGAAGTCAAACCCCGCACGCTTGCTTAACTTAATTATAAATACACCATCCAGTCGAAAAATACAGTAGTATTTTTCAGTTATTCGAGATGGTCTAAGAAACTTTTATGCACAACCTAGTAATTTATATATAAAAACTTGAATTACAGGCGTAATTCTTTGATTGAAATAAATGTAAGACCTTTACTTGCAAAGCATACTTTTTTACATAGGCGGCAGCACTTATCTAGGCCGATAGGCCACTCAAGGATAAGGGTTAAAGAGTGTAGAGTAGTCAAAAGGACAATATAGTAATCGATAGTAATGGAAGTTCGGTAAATTTGTTAACTTAAGCGGAACGGCTCATCAGAAACTTGTTCACGTTGGACTTGAAGACAACCATATTATAGACAGCTGGAAAGCAGGAAAACGGAAGACAATTCCACAGGCGTGCAGTTCTAAGAAAGAAGGTTTGATCATGGAATCTATGTTTAGGTTTAGGTACAGATAAAGAGTGGGGAAAATTATTGATAATGGTTTCAGCTAGTCTAGTGTTTCTTGTGAAAGTTGGGCGAGGGGGGACCATAGATTGAAGCTCAGTTGAACACTTTCCATGAAAATAACGATAAAGCAGAGATAAACTCGCAACATCTCTTCTGTGAGATAGAGGTTGCAGCGAAGAGAAAAGGCCATCTCCCACCAGGCCACGAAGTCTATTTTGAACCCTATCAAGGCAGGACAAGTCTTTTCTAGCAGCTCCTGTCCATATGTGGCAACAGTATTCCATCCTTGGACGTATCTGGCTCTTATATAGATAGAGAATTATCGTTATATTTGCAGAATAGTACCGTTGTGAGAAATCAACCTAATAATAGTCCTACCTCCCCTATACATGTTTTATGCACACATTCCCAGAATAATTTGCTCAAATGTAGAAATAACAGCAACTGAACAGAAAATAAAACGATGCAGATTACATGCAAAAGATCTCGTTGAAATGACGTAACAGGCTTACGGCACTATTTTATCATCAATTGAAACAAGAGCTTTTATGTACACACATTAAAAAAACAACGGAATTGAACAAAAAAAATCAAAATATACATTATCAGCTGGATCATGTTTTTCATTGAATTCGATACATAGATATCTTCGTGTCGAAATCCATTATGAAAACACGAATCATTTATTATTCTTTCGAATTTCGAGAGATGGTTCGATGATTCATGTTATTTTGACTTCTACTCTTATCTTAGGTTTTATTTTTATGACATAGTGCAACCAATAAATGTGTTCAATTTACATTAGGTACAAGTGCATCTTTTGTACCAGACGTAACTCAGCATTCGCTCGGCTGTCCAAAGAGCATGACATCAACAGCCAGATAATTCCGGTCGTGTCCGAGGGAATCATAAAAACGTTACGTAAAAGAAATAGTAAAATGTTAAATGTGGAAATAAAAAAACAAAACAAAACAAAAAAACTACCGTAATTTTTTATCTTTATTAATTGGGTGCAGGAATGATTATTGTGTTTTATTTTCCAGATAAATAATTTTAAGTATTTTTTTTTAAAAAAAACGTTCAAATGAACAATTGTTTTTCTAAAACAAGTTTGTATAAAATGTGATAAGTTTATTTTTTTAAGCAAGAAAATTAGAAAATAACTTTCTTTTGTTTTCAAGTATCTTTTGTTTATGAAAGAAAAATTGGAACAAGCTTTCTTTTTTTGAAGTCCAACTTGCTTTTTAGAGATTTTCAGGTTATGGTGAAGGTTGGAGGATTTTTCAAGTATTTTTTAAATAAACATATTAAAATAAAAGTGGATTGGTAAGATACTATTTGCTGAGATTTAGTGAAAAAAGTCCCAGTCCTGATTGCTGTCCACCGTCGACACTTTACATTCGCACATCTCCAGCCGTAGCCGTCCCTCTTTTTGCTAGGCTGCACTTGTGACCGCATGGTGCACATTGTATTGTTTGGGTGTGTAGTTTCGAGGCCACCGAGATAATGAAGGTCTGATAACTGTAAAATGCCTGCACTTAATGTTGGTAAACTGTTAATGTTGATAGTATGTGAAGGCATTTTTAAAATGAGCATTAACACATATTAAAAAGATAAGAAATGGAACCCTATTCGATTAATAATGAAATAACTTTTTTCAATATAAAATATAAATATTATCTATGTAAAATTACATTATTTTAAAGCAATATATAATCTAATACTGATAAAACTGAATTATGAATTTAAGGAAAACACAAAGCAACATTAAAACCAACAATTATTGGCCTTTAGGACAAGATCACTGTGTAGTACCTGTTCTGATGCAATACTTCACCTTTTCTGTCCCCGTTCGGTGAAGAAGAAATATTTCATGATTGAGATAAATCTTATTTTTGCCCCAATTCAGAGTGCTCCTTATTGGGGAGCTTGATTTTTCCCCATAAGATTATATGTTGAAATAATACAAAAATTATATTTAAAGTTTGTATATATGTCTATTTTCCCCCATGTGTTTCATCAAATTGTGTAGCGTATTTTCATCAGTTACATGGTTAGGAACCCTATACTCCACTATAGTCTTCATTTTTATATAAGTGCAGAATATATGAATACGGAAATGAAGTTCCTATAACTAAAAAAATAATCTTACCATGATGTGAACATTGGTTAAAAACTAATAAAATTTAGTAAACATCTACGATATTAAATGAGGGTGGTGATGAATTTGGGAGGGGTACATCATTATTATTATTATTATTATTATTATTATTATTATTATTATTATTTCACTCGCTACGAGTTGTCTCACAGGCCATCATCGGTGATCGCTCACTGGCAGTAACCTGTGGTGTTTCCAGGAGACCGAGTGACAACAAGTCTCCCCAGATTTCCAGTGTTCTCCACCTCTTGACCACTCGTGCAGATGATTGCCCGTTATCGCGGCAGCCGCTTGCGATTGATTTCTCGTTGCCATCAGCCATTGGTGTTTACTGGGGTTTGGGGTGACAAAATGCCCCCCAATGTTCCAGATTTGAACTGCACACTTCCAGCAGAGATCTAGTTAGTACTCTCCCACCTCGGTCTTTCCATCCTCCTGGCCCTTCAGAACTAGTTGATGTGGTGCCAGTCGATGTCATCTACACCAGTAATTTTTAATTATCATTGTTATAATAATAATAATAATAATAATAATAATAATAATAATAATAATAATGGTGGGTGTGCTGTGTACGCACCGTGTTATATTTTTGATAGTACAGGGTGACTAAAAAAACGGGTCCCACATCTAATTAGGCCCCGTTTCTTAGTGTTTTGTCTGAATGAAATGAAACTTCGGTCATAACTAGTTTATTATATTCAAAACATCAAATCAAAACACTAGTATCTTTGGCGTTTTATCTCCGTTCTACACCATATGTTCTAGATGGCCTCCATTTAGCTTTTGTTTTTTTTTAGGTCACTCTGTATTTCCAAGTTAAATTAAATTTTTATGGTATCTTTTTTCATTAAATTGTTAGGTGAAAGCGCGGAATAGTTAGAAAGCCCCGCTCCCTGTAAAGATTGGCTTCCTAAATAATAACCTTATTATTGCAGCAGGGCGCGTACAACATTTACTGGTACTTAACGGGATTCGTGGACCTTGCGTAAACGGTTTTTTTATTTAATGATTACTCCGTGTAAGCGCATGCGCAAAAGGTTTTCTTTGTGGTATTTAATCACGAAAACTTTTTTTCAGGTACTATTTGAGGCAAAAAAGAGGGGCATTATTTGAATAAGTCTGAAAAAATAATCTAACAAAAATAAAAGAATGTTTAGTGGAGAAAATAATAAGAAAATTAAAATGAAATAAAATAAAAACAAGCACGAAAGAAAATTATGAATCAAATTTACCCCCTCCCCAAATGAAAGAAAAGTTAAAAAAATAAATCTAATGAACGTACGATTAAAAAAAAGTCTGAGATATATACGAAGAAAGTAAAAGAAAACGCTTTCAAGGAGCAATCATTGTGAAGTACCCATTTTTTCATAAGATAAGCAAAAGAAAATATGTTAACTAAAATTTACTTTACTCTTGTTTTTAGTTCATATCAAAACTTTAATTAAAACTGATTAGTTAATGAATTTTTAAGATGAATTTGTTTCGACAGAGAACATAAACTTTCTTATTTCATTTCCCATTTCAGTCATGTAAATTATTTACAGTTTAAATGTTATAAAACAAAAAACTCTAAGGTTTAAATATATTTCAAAGAAATAAATTACGTCTGATGCTAAAATATTGAATTCATCGGTTGTTCTAGTTTTAAAAGAATGTCATGAGAAAGGCTTTTAACTTTAAAATATTTGAAAATACTCAATGAAAAGTTTGATTGATTATTAAAAGAACGGACTGAAAAATATTCTCATATAACAATTGTTTGTTTTGCATTTTACAAAAATAAATAAAATTAAATATTCGATTTTCATCGATAGACATTTGAGGACATTTCAAAAACAGGTCCGCTTACTGTTAAAATTTGTTAGATTTAATTATCCCAATGTGCAATTATATAATTATCCAAATGAAGACGTGTTCTTTCTCTTTAGAAAAAATACATGCACGTTTGAATTACCTTAATAAAATTGCCACAAGGGGAAACGAAAAATATTTTTATGGCTATTAGCGTGGAAAAGGGCAACGAAAAATACTTTTTACGGCTATTAGCATGATCACGTAGTTGGTTAAAAGAAACTTTAGGCGCCATATACCTACATGTTGATCTGGTAATGACGTCACGCTGACATGTTAATTGGTCTTTACTTTCGGTAGCCTCGGTAGTTTCCGCTATTGACAAAAGTCAATTGTGGCGACCAGTGTCTGTAGTTGTTGGCCCAAAACGGTCAAAAAAAGTCATGTTTTGCTTTTCTTTTCCTGACTGATTTGCATGTAATGAATGGTAGTTTTTTGTTGATTTTTTTCCTCTTTCAATATTTATTCAGTTTTTCGTCACCTGCTCGGGAGTAACATTCGTGCGCATGCGCGTCGAGTTTAAACTAAGCGCGCGGCATTGTGATTGGCTGATCACCATGTTACGTCAGACAGCAACTAAACTCGAGCTGTTGACGTTGTGTTCCAAAGAAAGCCGAGCGAACACTACATTACGTCTGGTTCAAAGGAGGAACTAGTAATGACTAGTTTGAATGTTTACCCCCATTTTGTCATTTATTAATATAATAGACGAGTTTGAGAAAAAGAATAGAGTAAGTACAGATAAAACTATAAACGCGTATCCCTATATATAAACGCTGAATAGAGTGCTTTGACATTAACATCTGCTCACATGACATTTCATCAATAATAATATGTTTTGACATTAACATTTTTCATATTAAATCCAATCTTTTTTATTTTTCTTCCTTTGAAGATTGTAATGCTTGGTATGGGGCAGCCAAACGAGCTGCCAACATTGCCCCGCTTTTGTATTGAAACCAAGCGAGAGCTCTTTTTAGTATCCTCGCTGTTCCCTTAAGTGCAATTGTCTGAATCTCTTTTGCACTTGGTTCACCAGGAATATTATTAAGGTAGGACTTCAGGTTCTTCTTCATAAGTCCTGTGGCACCTATGATAACTGGTAAGATTGATATCCCCTTTAGATTCCAGTTTTTTTCATATCATAAATGAGACCTTGGTATTTGGTCTGTTTCTCTCTTTCAGCTCTGTTAAGACCACCACCATTAGGAACACTCACTTCAATCAAGGTTGCAACTCTCTCTGACTTATTCCATATAACTATGTCAGGTTTCACAGCAGCATTTTCAAGGTAGGTGGCTGTAGGGATTACATGGTCGTAATGTATGGTATATAAGTCATTTCCAACTGTTCTTTCATTTTCAAGTTGATGTTCCCAGGACTTGCTGCTACACTGGATGTTTAATTTTTTACAGATTGTCCAGTGGAGATACTTGCATACTCCATCATATCTCGCTGTATATTAGCCGTCCCCTAGAAGAACTTTGCAACTTGATATCAGATGACCAACACTTTCCAATTCTGTATGGCAGAACCTGAATTTATTGTCATTACTGATTTCTGCCATCTTCTAGAATGCATTGGTCATCAATCCCTGGTCTTGGGAAGCCATTATGACCCTTTCCTGATCGTGGTGGAGGGATCCTCTTTTGAGCCAGTCCAAGAATCTTCTTTATCTATGTATTCCTGAGAGAGTTTCCTCAGAAAATACTTTGCACGCTGGTGTTGTTCCCATTCTTTAAGGTTCATCTGTTGAAAGGTCTCGGTATGTTTCTGTTGGCTCGTTCTTGCTATTTCTGTGGCACACTTGTTTGGTGTTTCGTCCTCATCTAGAGACAGCCCTGACCAAAATGCTTGGCCAGCTGGGTGACTGATGTTGTTCTTCTGGCTCTTGTCTCTTGATGTTCATATACTATTTAGGGGGTGTCATTCTGGTAGCTTCTCAGATACTGACCGGTGCTCACAATAGTTGCCCTATGTTGATGATTGATCTCTGAGAGTCCCATACCTCCTTCTCCCCTGGGCAAATACAGCCTTGGTAGACACTGATTTCTGTATATTATTTTATGAAGCGTTAGTAGCTTCCGTGTGTTTACATCTAGCCGGTTGATGTATTTTTGTGGCCAGTCAATGATACCAAAGCTGTATGTTATTACTGGCATAACAAGCTGGTTTATGGCAGTAATTTTATTTTTATTGGTGAGCTGGGTTTTGCATATTTTCCTCACCCGGCGTACATATTCTTTACTAATCTTCTCCCTCATCTTGTCATGTTGTATGTTCTCGTTTTCCTCAATGCCAAGGTACTTATAAGGCTCATGCTCTTCTAGATCCCTGATGTCGATGTTTTCATTAAGCTGTATATTTTCTGTGTGGATCTTCTTCCCAGCTCTGAGTGTATATTTAGCACATTTATCCAGGCCAAACTTCATTCCGATGTCACTGGAGAATGTGTGTACTACCTGCAGAAGGTGGTGCAGGTCGGTGTCAAAGCTAGCATACAGCTTAAGATCATCCATGAAGAGCAGATGGTTTATTCTCTTGCTTGGATCTCGTGGCGTCCCTGACTCAAATTGTAGCCGCTCGGATTTTTATTCAGGAGCTTGCTTAGTGGTTTTATTGTCATACAGAAGAGTAAGGGAGATAAGCTGTCACCTTGGAATATTCCCCTCTTGATTTTTACTTCAGGGATGATGGTTTTTCCTCCATTGTGATTTAATGATATTGTCGTTTTCCACATCTGAAGGTGAGCAGCCAGTGTTTGTCTAATTACCGGGTGGACTTTGTATAATTCAAGGCACCGAAGTAGCCATGAGTGTAGAACGCTGTCAAATACCTTCTGGTAATCAATCCATGCCATGCTCAGGTTTTTGTGTCTCTTCCTACAGTCTTCTAGGACGATCTTCTTGATTAATAGCTGGTCTTTGGTACCGAGCCATTTTCTTCTGCACCCTGTCTTCTCTTTTTCAAGGTAGGCCCCAGAAGACAGATGGTCATATATACCATTGGCTACCAGACCAGTGAAAAACTTGTAAGTAGTTGTAAGACAGCATATTGGCCTGTATTTATTTGGCCGTTGTGTCTCCTAGGTCTTGGGTATGAGGCTGGTGGCCCCCTCTGTCAGCCAGGGTGGTGATGCTTCTTCATCTCTTAGCATCCTGCTGAAGCAATCATTGTAGTGGTAGTGGAGTGCAGTCAATTGCTTCAGCCAAAAGTTTTGGACATTGTCGATGCCAGGTGCTTTGTGGTTGGATAAATGTGCCAGTTTACTTGATATCATACCAGGAGTTACGACTGGTTCTGGCATCTGAGGCTTGGTTTCATTGAGCATAATGATATCTTCAATCCACTGGGCCTCTTGATTATATTTGCCTTCTGTTTTAAATAGAGGCCTCCAGTAGTTTTCCAGGGCTTCCTCTGCAGGTGGACTATCTACAGTAATGGTGTCCCTTATCAGCTGTCTGTAAAAAGTCCTTTGGTTTGTTTTAAACTGCCTATTTTGTATCTGGGAGTTGATCTTGTTCTCTTGGTTTTTAATTCTCTGGGAAAGTGCTGGTATTTTTCCTTCCAACTCCCTAGCTGCATTATGTAATCCCTCAATTTTCTCATAGTGGTATTTGGTACAGAGTTTTTTGATGGTGGTCTTAAGTCGACCCTGTATCGAGGGATTTGCAAGAAACTGTTTTATTTGGCTTAGTTCTTTCTTGCAGAGGTTCAGTTGTTTTGGCAGCTTGGTCTTCCAGTGAGGTGTTTGTCTAGAGACTCTGGGCCCTATTCGATGATTGTGATTGAATGTTTGAAGGTTAATTTTTCTGTCAATATAGAGGCCAGCTGCATATGTGATATGGTTGAGTTCTGTGAGCATTACTGTTGTTGGAATTAGCCTCTTGAGAGCGATATTAACTTTGGCTATAACAGTCTTTGCTCTTCCAGCTGCTTGGATCTTGGACATACGTGGTCTGTCCTTCATTCTCATCCACCTCACCTCCTCAATTGTGTTGCTGAGCTCTTCCTCCAAAGCTAACTGTTCATCATCTGCTTCTGGGAGTACAAATGATGGTGGTGGGTGTCTATGTGATTGTGGCGGTGATGCAGGTGGTGGTATCCTGGTAGGTGATGTAGATTCCTGTGTTGGTGTTTGTGGGGTTTCCAGCAGAGCAGGTTGTGTAAAGGTGTGTGCTTTTTCTCTGCTGGGAGGTTTGATGTTTGTATAGCCTTGTTTAGTATCTTTCCTGGGCTGCGTCCCCATTTCTCAAACCTTGAGTAGTGGTAGCAGTGCAGAAGGATCTTCTTTTGCTCGACAGACCATGGCTGGTTTTTAATCCCCTCCTGTTTCTTTTGGGATATGTCAAGCGGGGTGGAGGAAGGATGCTTGGTCCATCTAGATCATGGACTGGTTGCTGTCCTTGTGTGACCTCTGGGGTGATTGGGGTACCACCTTTTGAGGTAAGAAGGGTCACACCATTTCTTTCCTCTTCCTGCCTGGTGCGTAAACAGGTTGAAGGACCCTTTTTATCCTGGGTGACGGCCGTCCAGTTTGAGTTCCTTTTGTTTGGCATTTTTCATGGATGTTCCTCATTGTCCACGGCTTCTTATTGGTTATTCGAAGCTTCCCTCTACCTACTTTACATAAGTAGAGGGGGTGCCCCCATCCGCAACCCGGGGGACGCACTGGATGGCCGGAGGAAGACGGCACATTACATTTCATCTATAATATGTTTTGACATTAACATCTAATCATAATAAATTCAATTGAATATAATCTCGTATATTATATTAATTCATATGATACAAAGACATGTGCATGTAGGTTCGATATCATATACTCGTATTTTTTCACTCGCTCATATTTTTCTGTTAATATTCGTTATTTCTTCCTCTGATATCTTTTATTAAAAAAACTTGTTAGTGTGTTATGGACGATTTATTTGGATTCATGTTTCATACTGTATGAATACATCCCTATACCTATTCAGTATTTTGAGTGTTCGCTAAATAATTTGATGTCTCGGGGTCAATCCGAGAAAGAAAAGGTGTGACGCTCAATCTTATATTTTTGTGTAGAGACTGATATAATTTTGTAGCACTTTTAGTTTTTAAAGGAATTTTAGCCGGTTTATTATGATCAGTATCATTTTTTTAAACACAAATATTTCAGATTTACATTAAATTTGTACCATTATCGACGGGCATCAATTCAGTTGGATTAACTAAATTTCACTTTCTTTTTTTATTAATTTTAAGTTTAATCTTAATTTTTTGACATTTTTATTTAAAAGTAAATAATAAAAATATACGGAATTTTCATAAAAATTGCAATAATGGTTTAAGATATATATTTTGGTTGCATTATATTCTTATTTTTCTCCGCAGGAGAGGCGCAAACACTACAATAACTATTTGGGACATACACAGTTAAAAAGTTATCTCTGTATGCATTTTACTTAGACTAACATATAGTGGATGAGAGACGGAGAAATATTACTAGTTATAGTATTGTCAATCTTTAAATATAATCGCGTTTTTCTCATTAATAACTGGTTGTTGACTAATAATTCAACGCGTCAAATATCCAGGACAGATTGATGCGTAATTTAAGTTATTTAAGCTATTCTGATTATAAACGTCTTTTTTTATAACATTTTTGTTGGCGATGATTGTAGATTACACGAGGCTGCAGAAACCATAGACACACTTTGCATTTTATTAAAGCTATCCTTACATAGCGTGTGTACTTTTTATAAAATAATGTTGTAGAATAGATTATTAGGCAATATATGAAACCATGATGGAGACAGATATTATTCAGTTTATTGTTACCATAAATATGTTATTACGAATAATAACTGTTTATATACATTATTATTATATTTAGCTTATGTGTTATATTTTGTTTTCATTAGAGTAACAAATCTATGATCTCTCAGCTTACTTGGAATTGTAAAAAAATTAAACTTAGTGCCGAAGCTATCTCAGCGGGAATCCAAATGTTTAAAACATAAGGTAAGCAACACCAGAGCAAGAACTGGCCGTAAGAAATGTATGCTAATTGGAACACAGTCGTTATAAGTATAACATAACAAACAAATAAGTTATGAAAAATTGCTTTAGTATAATAAGCAGTGATGGGAGGATCCTCTTTTTCAGATAAAATTAATTAGTGTGTTCTGAATTCTAATGCAAATGTGTTCTATCTTCTTTATTTCAATAACATTACTGATTATTGTTTCAATTATCTAAACATCTCTCTCCCTCTCTTTCTATCTCTCTCTCTCTCTCTCTCTCTCTCTCTCTCTCTCTCTCTCTCTTACTCTTTATAAATACATATGTCTCTATATATATGGTTTATTTTATATACAGGGAATTAGACATGAAGTCTAAAGAGCACAGTCTATTTTAATGTATTTATAAATGTATTAATAATGTTAAAAGAACATCGCCCATAGTAGGGTAGATATATTAATAAGCTCAATAGGTATATGTATCCTAGAACTATATAATTATTGATCAGAAATATTAATAATTGTGAATTATCAATCAGTTTCAAAAGGAAAAACAAACAAAATCGATTGAGTGTACGATCGTTCGAAAACGATATTCATTTTAATTAAAATTTACAATAATTATTGAGAATAATTGACAAAGGTTTTTTCTTGGGACATAAGTTCCTCATAAGTAAAAAGATACCAAAATAAAACTAGCATTTTTGTCGTAAGTAAGGCGAATGGTTCGGGGGCAAGATACAGCGGCATACCAAAAGATATACTGACTGAACTTAAAACAAATGTTCTGATAGAACTTAAGAGGATGCATCTGCCTTACTTACGACACAAAATCCTGTTTATTTTGATATCTTAAATCAATCCCCCCTATTTTTGTTGATGAGAGATAATGTTTTAAGAAAAACCTTGTGTCAATTATTGTCAATAATTATTGTCAATTTTAATTAAAATGAACATCATTTCCGAAACGATCGTACACGTAAGGTAAATTGTTTGTTTTCCTTTTGAAACATTAGAATAATATAATACCCTCTCTTTATGTGTTAATAGCTTTTTATAGCAATGGATTCTCTATGTTAATAAGAACAATAATTATTTAACTGATTGCCACGTTCGGTATAAAACCGCTTTAACCAACAACATATTAATACTTGCGAACGTTATTTCCTGTTCTCCAACTATTTGGGAATGTTAATTCAACAATAAAACAAACGTTAATAAATAATAGATACATCAATCATGTTAATAATATCAACCAAAATAATACATAGTGCACACTTACATCCATATAAAACTATTCTATCAAAGCAAATGCATTACAATTGTAGAGTCGATAAAAAAAGTATTCAAATGTTATTAATCAAATGTGCAACCCATAAACCCTAATAAAAAATAAAATTAAATGTGTTCTATGGTCAATTTTAAACATCCATCCTAGTTATAATAAATAAACCTACCTCTCAACTGAGTTGCTTGATGTGACTAACTTAATTCATGAATTCAAGTACCCTTTTTGAGACTGTCTCCAACAATTAATGTCGAAAAATAAACATAGGTAAAACTACGACCACTTTTCCGAAAAAAATAACAATGCATCATCACAAACACAGTGGTATATTTAACTACCTGACTAATCAACACTCCTGCCTCTTGTGCCCATTATGGAGGGCTTTTGTTGAGAATGTATGTAAACTTGAAAAGACTAATAATTTACGAAAACTTCATATACTAGAAGCATTCTTAATAAACAGCAAATGCCTAACTAAATAAACTTTCCATTATCTCATCACACATACACACACACACACACACACACATATATATATATATATATATATATATATATATATATATATATATATATATATATATATATACACTAGCTGTATCCTGCCACGAGTTGCAGTGGCTCAATTTGGTGTAATGGACAAATTTAATAAAAAGAGAAAATTCATGTTTCTTATATTATTAGTACAGCAATCCACTCCAAAAAGTGAAAAAGAAGGCGAAAATGAAAAAAAAAAAATGGTACTCTTGCAGAATTTGATCTAGATCCTCGGGAGTTTCTGCCAATCATTCATGGTTTTGACTCGATCAACAATCAGTGGATGAAGCCGAACGTAGCAAAAATGTTGAAACGCTAAATGTTTTTTTTCCTTATTGTTTTCTGTATACAAAAATGTGAGTTAGTAATTAATATTTGGGTGATGGGAGGGGGTTACTATACACAGATTCGGAAAAGTTGTCCAAAAACAAATAAATAGAAGCAAAGGTAAGGTAAGTTACGTTTCTACCTAACTGGATAATTGTTTAGTGTTTTTATGTAAGGTAAAATGTTTAATCGGCTCGAAAACCAGAAATGGTCGCGGACTCTGTTGAATACGAAAAGTTTGGGAAAGTAAGTTGAAAACTAAAAACTATACAAAACTGTGTCTGAAATCTACCGAATATATGTTACTATGACATAGGCTGGCATAATCGGTAGGTTTCTGAGAGTATTTTGTATAGTTTTTTAGTTTTAACTCACTTTCTCTAACTTAAAGTAATAAACAATGTCCGCCACCATTTGTAGCTTTCAAATACACCGATAAACACTGTTTTTCAAGCCGACTAAACGTTACATAAAATGAAAAGGGTTCATATTACTAAACACAGATACAAAGAAGTTGTCAAAAATAAATATATAACAAATAAATGCTATCAAAGGCGAGAAAAGTAAATGTTCTACCTAACTGGGTAAGATTTTAGTGTTTTTATGTAATGTATAATGGGTTCAAAAACATTCAATGTTTATCGGTATATCTGAAAAATACAAATGGCGGCAGACTGTATCGAACACGTAAAGTTTGGGAAAATGAGTTTAAACTAAAAAAACTATGCAAAATACTGTTAGGAACTCGCTCAATATATGTTACCATGACGTATGCTGGCATATAATCGGTGGTTTTAAACTTTTGCTCGATACAGGTGATGACTTTTAAGAGTCCCTTTTAGTGATTACCTGGTTTGAGGATATTTGTACAACTAAACGGCAAATCTGCTCCAAAAAATCCGGTATTATTTAACTTTAAGGCCCGTTTCACGTTCGTATATAACGAAATATTTTATTGTAGATTTTGGTGTGCTAAAAACGAATCTGCAAACCGTTTCCGGAGCAAAAAGAAAGTTTCTATGATATTAATGAAATTACTTTTTCGAAAGTGGGTGCTCACTTTTCAATGTAAATTTAACTTAGAATGAGCACCCCCTTTCTGGCCACCTGAGAGAGGGGCATTTTTCTGTGTGTTTCTTAGCTAAAAAAGTTTTTTGTTTGATTTCTTTTGCATGGTAATAACCCCTGAACTCTGGGACTATTTTCCATTTAACAGCTGTAGCCTTCGTTTACGCTATGCGTGAGCATAAATGAAAGCTGCTTAGCCAATAAACATGGGGAAAAATCCCCCCTCTCTCAGGTGGCTAGAAAGTGGGTGATCATTTTAAGTTAAATTTACATGTAAAAGTGATCACCCACCTTTCGAAAAACTAAACTCGAAAACTATCTTGGTACTCCTTGGGCGTTGAGTTCCATGGCGACCCGCAGAATTATTTAATGGTCGTTCCCTTAGTTCCCCCCTAGTCAAGGCTAACGCATGTGCACGTAACATTTTTTATTTATTTACTTACGTGGCGGAGTTATACAACCATAACCCCATGTGAATTTCTATACTGATAGGTTTTTGGAAATTGTTTCACTGGATTATTATTGATTGAACACTAACCAGATTAAAAAAAAAATTGAAAAAATAAATCATTTCAACATTTGAAAGGGGTACTCACTTTTTAGTTACCACGTAAATCGGTCACCAATTTTTTTTTCTAAATACGAAAGTGTCTTCGGGAGATATGAAATGGTCGCATGTTGACAAAGCAATGTATCGGGAGGCGTACGGGATGGTAAATTATTGGTAAATTTTTAGATTAGGTCCACCTCCTCAATTTTCTTTTAAATGACGACTTGTAATGTTTTCGATTATGCTGAATATGAAAATCGCATTGAAATTTTTCAGAAATAAGTAATTATCAAGATATAAAAAGTTGTATTATGCAGTGTAATCTTTGGTGGCCATCTTTTTTACGCGCGTGCATTTGTTTATGGCGTATGCGCGCGTAAAAAGATGGCCGCCAAAGAATATAATGCATAATACAACTTTTTATATCTTGATAACTACTTATTTTCGCAAAATGTTAATACGATTTCCGTATTCAGCATACTCGAAAACCTCGAAATGTCGTCATTTAAAGGAAAATTATCGAGCTGGACCTAATCTAAAAATAAAATACCAAATTATTAAACATTTCTCCAGCATATTAGTGAAATTTATAATAATTTTAAAAATTTTTTTGAAAAACAAATGTTTTGAAAAACACCCAAAACCCTCACCTTTCATAAAAACAGATAAATTATTGTAAAGAAAAACACACAAACTTACCTTTCATAAAAACAAATTATAAAAAAACGCCCACAAACTGATTTTCAACTAAATAAGTAAAAAAAAAATAAAAAACTCAGAACTTTTTTTCATAAAAACAATAAAAATTCATGTTCAATCTATTTTTTTTCTTTGAGAAAATATATATATTTCTGACTTACAAATGCGGTAGAGGCTCATATTATTTTTACTTTCTATGGTTTTGATATACCGCGTTTTTATTGGTTACAAAATGGGTGACTGATTTATCAGAACGTTGTAACTTTAAAGTTAGCACCACTTTCAAATGTCGAAATAATGATTTCTTTTTTTAATTTTTTTTTTAATAATCTGATTAATTAGTGTCCAATCAATAATAATGCAGTGAAAAAATTTCCAAAAACCTATAAGTATAGAAATTACGCATGGGGGTGATGGTTGTACAACTATGCCACTTACGTTGCCTTTCGCACTTTTACAAACATTATTTACGTTAAGTGTTTTCATAAATAATGAAAAAAAGTAACTAAACCATTTATTGATAATTTGTCACCTGTACAAACATTTATTTATTTATTTACGTAGGCTTAACTCTTTTCATGAATAAGAAAAATTTCCGTCTTTAAGAATAATAAAAGGAAAAGTTACTAAACATTTATAAAAGGAAAAAATAATTTCTCACGTACTTACTTCTTTTCATGAAGACCAGAGGAATAGTTGGCCGAAAAATCGTGAAACAACAACTAATAAAGATGCGAATAATAGTCCGCAATAAATAAAAATGGTGCTAATGCAGAGTGATCCGCGCTAATTTTAAATCGTATTTCCACGTTTAATTAAAGTTTTACTATATGTTTTTTGTTCAATTGTAAGGTTAAAGTACAGAATAGGTACAAAACACCCTCCCTTCCCCATGTTAAGAATGGCTTTTAAATAATTACGTTATTATTTCAGAACGGATCACTTTCTGCATGAGTATCATAAAAAATTAATACAAATAATACTTATCTCAATAAGTGAAAGGCTCATTTCTACCGGAAATGAAATGGCGAACAATCTCGCCGTTACAAAAAATATTTTTATTTAATTTAATATATTTATAATTCGCAATGTTAAATTATTTTAATAACATGCAAACATTCCTTGACTTTAAAAATAGATTTTCTGAAAATTTTAATTAAATTGATAATGTATAAATATGTTTCTATCGACTTTGAACGAACCAAGAATTATATATATATATATATATATATATATATATATATATATATATATATATATAATTATTTACTATAATAATTATTAAATATTTACAGACACTAGTGTTTAATCCTTTCTGAAATCACCAGTGCATCGGTACAAAATTTATATAACGACATAAATAGAATGTGCGGAAGTTTTTCGAGAGTTCTTTCGGCTGTCATCCCCTCAGAAAAAAATTGATAGAATAAAAAACAATATAATTGGCGAAATTAAAGAGCACTACTGGGTAATTTGGATGTACCAAAATTTAGAAATAAAACATTAAAAGAATGATTTAATCTGTAAATGCGGCGTTTAAAAGCGATTAAAACTTGGCACAACGAGGGAAAAATGAGGAAGAAAAGGGTCAAGGTCCCCCAAGGAGAGATTTTGACCCTTTTCTTCCTCGTTTTTTATGAGGGGGTGTAATTTGACCGAACTTAACCTTGATATTCGTTGTCAGCGTATCAACCGGCAAAGACTATAACCCCCAAAATTGAGGAGGCAGTGTCGGTTTGAGAGAAGTAGATTTGTTTTTGCACGTGTGTATAAAGCTGGCATCAACTGCTGTACAGTGCATAATGCATGTATTTATATCTCGATAATTACTTGTCTCCGCCAAAGTTAAAGGAAATATCCTTTATAAGCATAGTCGAAAACTTATAAAAGTCGTCATTTTAAAGCAAATTTTTGAGGAGTTGGAGCTAAGGTAAACATTTACCTTTAAAAAACACAAAGTTAATGTCTGGCAGTGCTGATAAGTCGGGAAAACAGAAGTAAAACAAATGTTTCCGTAGGGTATATGTTTAGTTTAGCGGTGTAAAATATTTGACAAACACAACACTTATAAAATATATTTGTGTGTATATCAAACAGATTATTTGATCCAAACGCTGGAATAAAATCAGAAAAAAATCATCTATATTATGTTTTCATCAATTTTCCTTCAATATATATACTACAATCGAGGCCGCCATATTAGTTTTTAATTTTACCTTTGTAAGGTTTGACAGATTGACCTTTTCCAGAGCAAATTCAGCGTTGAAAAGGCTAATCTCTCAAAGTTTAGACAGGTTAATATTTAAATACAATATGCTGGCCTCGAATGTCGTAAAGTTAGTTATTATAAAATGATAAAAAATAATAGAAATGCAATTTTTCTCTTTTTAATTAAGCCTTTAAGTCTTATAATGCGTATTATATAAAAATAATATGTTTTGATAATGTGTTTGTCTGTTAAAACACAATTCAGAAATAGAATCGTGTAAGGGTTGGAAACGGTTGATATGATAAGTAACATTTGAATCGGTGGAAAGTAATTAAAATCGTCCAACGTATTAGTAAATTTAAAATAATAATAGTATTTAAAAAAATACGCCCCCGAAATCAAACGAAAACAAAAAACAAAAACAAAAATACAGCGTCGTGTAATGGTTGAGAAGCCACTCCGAAATAAAAAATACGTACTGATACCCGTAAGTTCTTTTTGTTTTGTATTTTTAGTTAAGACTTTTTTTTGTTGGGGGATATTGGTGTGCAAGCACTTTGTGTATATATAAGTTTAAAGTAAACAGTATTTAATTTTTTTATTTATAAGCGATTAATATGTTTATATTTGGTAGTTTGTTTTTCAGGCGGAGTGCATAATGTAGAGTACGCCGCCATATTTGAAAATGTTCTGAGCCTTCTTTCATACATGCAGAAGTCTATTCTCGAATAATAGAATTGTCTGGTCTTGGCCAAGCAGATGGGGCGGATTTTTAATAGGGAGAATATATTATTTTTTTAATCAGGTAATGGAAAGATAATGTTATGAATATGTAGCTTATAACCAGTTACGATGAGTGCAATAAAAGTATCGTAGAATAATGTAGAATAGGTCCCAGTGTAAACTGATAGCAGTGAAAAGACTAAATATTTGTAGAGAAACATAGGGACTCCTTCCTCTTTAGATGCCGCGATGGTGATAGTGTTGACCATAGGATTAAATGTAGCAGTTTACAATGACAATTTTATTTGTCTGAAATCGTGTTTAAAAATTACATAAGATAGTGGGTACAATTCTAGACGTAATTACTTAGTATGTGGCATCTGTTATAGCAAACCTACGATATTTTGGTCTGAATACAGTGTTAAAACGGCGGGGACAGGCAAGGGTTACTTTTGGGAGTATCTAGCTGGATAACTGCTCAGTGGCAGACCACTCAGTACAAAAACTGTGAGCAATTGTGTTGTCGTGTCCTCCTTCAGTGACAAAGCAGCCCTTTTTTTGGATTAGTATTGCTTTCACCAGGTTGGGGTAGTGGGCGGGAAAATTCCCTAAACTTTGCATGCTCACCGTCAACCTTGGCAGCGTACTGCAGCTGTCTGGGTGTCCTATATTCAAGTCGAAACAGAACAATGTACAAAAAAATTATATTGGGTCACGCAATGTATGCGCACTTCAAGATAGTGACTCAATGCCAGACCAAAAAACAACCCTCATCGATCTTTAACTGAAAAAATATAATATTGGAATAGCGGCTTTTAGCGAAACTCGACTATTAGGTTTGTCACAAATGACTGATGTGAAAAGTGGATACGACTTTTTCTGGAGTGGTAATAACGATATTGAACCTAGCCAGTCAGGTGGGGGGTACTATTAAATCTCTCCTTGTTCGCAGTCTTTCTTCACTATCCAATGCTGTATCAGATAGAATTATGACACTAGCTTTGGAATTAGAACATAATACACGTGCAGTTCTTGTAAGTTGCTATGCTTCAACTTGGAGCAGTTCTAAGCAAGACGGGGGTGACTTTTACAACCGACTTCGAAATGTAATATCTGGTATTCAACAGGAAGATAAAATTATGGGTGATTTTCATGCAAGGGTTTGAAATATTCGTCAGTCATCGGGGAAGTGTTTCCGGTTCTCATGATATCGGCTTAATGAATGCAAATACCCTTTTTTGTGAAAAATGTAGTTTATGAATAACAAACACCTGGATCCAGCAGAAAACTAGTCATAAAAAAACGTGGATGCATTCAAAATGAAGTAGTTGAAACTTGAGAGATTATGTGATTGCAAAAAAAACCCCGGAAAGTTAATCACTTTTGTCTGACAAGGTCTTTTCACATTACCTGTTAACTCTTGGATCATGTCTTACTTCGACGCAAAGTGAAGCTACATCTACCGGACAGTGAGGTGAGGAAGTGCGGTAAAAAACGGTAAAGACGAGTAGAAAATATGGACACTGCACTTTACACATAACTTCTGAGATTAAATCATCTTGGAAGGGTTTGCGAGCGACTAGGCTTGCCACATCTCTTAAGGTACTGGGTGAAGTGAATAGTATCAGTAAGTAAAGAATTGCCTTTTAGAAAGGTTTTATTAACTGTAAAATACACGTACGCTCTTGAAAGGATCCAGCGGGGAAATGAAACAGAGGGCGCTTTTATTATGAATGTCAATCCCAAGGGGGATAACTCTTAACAACAAATTAAATCATAACATTTTCCCCGTCCTAAAGTATTCAAGTAAGGGGTAATTAATTATAGACAATTTTTTTTTTTTTTTTTTTTTTTTTTTTTACAATCACATAAGAATCATTTTATTTACAAATAACATATGAACCCAAACTGCAGTTTTTTCAGTATTTAGTCACAAAATCCTTATATTTACTAGGGAATTGTCGAACTCGGGACGACCTCCGCACAGATTGGCAGGAATGCTGATTTTCAGTATTATTTTTTAGTGAAATCTGATTTTCTTCAAGATCAGACGATTGATTTTTGTCTTCCTCATGACCAATGTTTTCATTAGTAGAAGGTTCAAATAAAGTCTCTGAAGTAGTAGGATTATTATTAGAGTTTTCTTCATTTGATGAGTTTGGAGCTAAGTCTCGAACGTTGACAGTGGTTTCAGTACCAGAAGGTAGTTGAACATAAGCGTAGTGGGGGTTGACATCTATTAGGGTGGCAGGCGTTACAGGAGGGTCATGTTTACTTTTTTTAGTGTGGTTTCTAATATATATTGGGCCTGGTTTAACCAAAGAAGGAATTGAAATTCCGGAAGCAGATTTACGACTATATTTAAATAGTCTATAATGGGGAGTCATATTAGTGGCAGTACAAAGTAATGATCTAATTGAATGAAGTGCGTCCGGTACTATGTCTTCCCAATAAGGTAGTTTCATTTGATTAGAATGTAATGTTGTTTGAATGGCCTTCCATAAGGTACCGTTGAGTTTTTCAATCTGTCCATTACCGTCAGGATGATATCTACTTGTTTTAGAAGTAGCAATTCCTTTTTTGTGTAAAAAATCTTTTATTTCTCTTGCTAAGAAATCAGAAGCACGGTCAGTATGTATCATGTCAGGCAAACCAAAAATTGAAAAGAGTTTGTTTAGACAGTGGATAATGGTTTTGCTTGTCATATCTCTGCAAGGAAAAGCGAAAGGAAAACGGGAATACTCATCAATTAGAGTAAGTAGATATTTGTTGCCATGTATAGAAGTAGGTAGAGGGCCTTTAAAATCAAGATTTAATCGTTGAAAAGGTAATATGGCTTGAATGAGAGTCCCTCCATTGGTATTGGCGAATTTGGGTTTCAGTAATTGACAGGATGAGCAAGAGTCAGTAATATTCTTAATTTGATCCAAAGTAAAAGGGAGGTTCCTCGTTCTTATAAAATGGCTTAGTCTTGAAACACCAGGATGACATAATTGTTTATGTAAATCACGAAGATCTTGGAGATTGTAAGTAAGAGCAGAGATGCGAGAGAATGTGTCAGCAGCAATATTTTCAGGTCCAGGTCGATAAACTATAGTGAAATTGTATTGGGATAATTCTATACGCCAACGACATATTTTGTCATTCTTAATTTTTGATTTTCTTTTATTGTCGAATATGAAGCTGATGCTCTTCTGATCTGTGATGACTTTAAAGTGCCTGCCGAGTAGAAAATGCCGCCACTTACGGAGAGCTTCTACAATAGCGGCTGCCTCTTTTTCTACTGCATGGTGCTTAATTTCGTTAGTATTGAGAGTTCTTGAAAAAAATGCAATAGGACGACCTTCTTGATTTAGTGTTGCAGCAATGCAATAGTTACTAGCGCCCGTTTCTACTTCAAATTCTTTATTTGGATCTACCGTTATTAAAGTGGCGTCTTTTAGATCATTTTTCAATGTTTGAAAAGATTTTAATACAGATGGAGGTAGTGGAAATTCTTTGTTTTGATTTAGTAATAAAATTTTATCAGAACATTTTTTAATGAATTTGCAGTAATAGGAAAACATTCCAACTATTCTTTTTTGAGATTTAAGATTCAGCGGAGGTGGCATTTCGAGTAATGGTTTTAGTCTTTGATAATCGGGAGCTATTTGATTATTTTCTATGGTGTAGCCGAGTAGAGTAATAGAACTAGAAGAAATTATGCTTTTATTTTCATTTAAAGTGATGTTATATTGTTTAGCAATTTTGTAGAATTTTTGAAGATTGTAATCGTGTTCTTCTTAATTTTTTCCACATATAGTTACGTTATCAACATACACAAAGGTATCGGTTAGATTTTCTTTTTCTATAATATAGTCTATGCTCCTCTGGAAAGCACTTACTCCATTGGTGACGCCAAAAGGAAGACGAGTAAATTGAAAAAGTTTGCCACTTACTTCAAACGCAGTGAATTTACGATCAGCATGATTTATAGGTATTTGGTGATAAGCAGATTTTAGGTCGAGAGTAGAGAAGATGTTATATTGAGCGATGTCGTCTACCATCTTATTGATATTAGGCATTGGGTAAGCGTCTAGTTCCGTGAATCTATTAATGGTATCGCTGTAGTCGACTACCATTCTTTTCTTATGATTCTCATTCGAAGTTACAAGAACTTGCGCTCGCCACGGAGATATCGAAGGTTCAATTATGCCTTCTTTCAACATTCTAGCAGTCTCTTCTTTTATGAATTTGTTGGCGGCAAAAGTGTAACGTCGGGATTTTGTCGCAATAGGAGTAGTGTGAGGAGAAAGATTAGAAAAGAGAGGAGGGGGTGGAACGTTTATGGTAGGAAAAAAATTATTCGTGTTTATAGCTCCAATTATAAGTTTGTCTCCAGGACCGTCGAATTTAAGTGTTACTTTTTTATATTTTTTTAAAATATCTTTTCCGATTATTAAATCAATGAAAAGGTTTTCAATGATTTCAATTGTTATTCCAGAATGGGTTTTATCTTTCAGTATTAAATCCACGACAGCTTCGCCAGTTATTTTAGCATGTTGATCGGAAGCAGCCAGAGCTATAGTTTTGTTTTTAGGTATTGTGAAGAGTTTAAGTTTTTTAGCAGTATTTTCATTAATGAATGTTTTTTACACTGCCGGAGTCCACCATAGCGTTCACGAAGTGCCCGTTAATTTGGCATTGAGTGAATGTGACATCTTTGGAGTTAGTTCCTAGTCAGGATAGAGAAGGTGAGGGGTAGTCAGAGTCGTCATAAATAACAGCAGTATGAGTGTTAGAAATAGAAGATTTACACACTTTAGCCCAATGACCATTTTTTTCCATTTTTTACATTCGGCGTTTCGTGCAGGACATAAATATCGAGGATGACGTGATTTTCCACAGAAAAAACAAACCCCTTTTGGATGCATATTTTCTTTAGTCACAGCTATACGATTGTAGCCCGAAGGATTATTTGTAGCTGCTACAGTAAAGTTATTTGCGTAGCTTATCGAATGCTTTTCTGCTTGTTCAAGAGATCTGGCCGTGGCATATGTGTCTTGTAAAGTCAGGATGGGTTTTTCTAACAGTCGTTGTCGGATGGACGAAGAAGAAATTCCACCGATGAAAGCTTCCCGAATGTATTGATTTTTGTTTTCTTCAGCAGAAACCACTTCGAAGTTACATGTTTTGGCAAGCATTTCCAATTGTAGTATGAAGGCATCTATATTTTGTGTTGTTTGTTGCTTCGTCGTCATCAATCAATATCTATTATAAACAATATTTTCAGGTTTTAAATAAGCGGCGTCCAATGTTCTTAATGCACTATCGTAGTCGGTTTTATCGCTTATTAAATCGAAAACAGAGGCTGAAATACAATTGATCAAGGCAAAGAAATTATCTGAAGTGTTTTCGATTAATCCGTTATTATGTGAGCGGATATAATTCTGGAGGGTTAATTTCCAATGCCTATAGGATTTTTCGGAATTAGGGCATGTAGGTTCCACCTCGAATCTGTCGGGACGTAAGATTCGATCCATTATTTTTTTTTTTTTTTTACAGTTAATAAAATTGAAGTGAATAGTATCAGTAAGTAAAGAATTGCCTTTTAGAAAGGTTTTATTAACTGTAAAATACACGTACGCTCTTGAAAGGATCCAGCGGGAAAATGAAAGAGAGGGCGCTTTTATTATGAATGTCAATCCCAAGGGGGATAACTCTTAACAACAAATTAAATCATAACACTGGGTCTACATATTCATAGGCAATAGGAGTTGATCGATGAAAGTAACGATGAAATACAGGAGCTAATTCAGCGGATGTACAGTTCTCATAAGACATGGATAGTCGATAACTTCTCGGTAGAAAAGAAGGCACACACTAGTTGTAAATCCACAGTTTAGAAAGACCTAAGAGGTATGGTGGTCCAAACAGGCTATCTTCATTCAATAATCTTTTGACAGGATTTAAACGAATTTTATAATGGCATGAAGAGAGGGGTTGGTCCTCAAAAAATGGTGTCTCTCCTATTTCTCCATTAAAGGGTATCTTATGACGGATGAGAACTATATCCTGGAATAATTGAAAAATTATTTTGATTCCGTCTTGAACAATACCACCTCTACCAATGACGATGTAGTTGCTTCAATACCCCAGCCATCTGAAATTCTTGATCTCTCGTTTGAACCGACATTGTAGGAGGTCGTAACGGCTATTAAACACATTTTTGCTGGAAAAGCATCGGGAAAAGATTCCATCTCACTGAAAATTTTCAAATAAAGGTGATCAACAATGACTAAGAAACTGTTACGCTTGTTTAATAAAATTTGAGGACAGGGGATGGTCCCACAATAAAGATGCGTCCATTCACCATGTAACGTAACAAAAAGTATGCAATAATCATGAGGGAATTTTCACTTTTGTCTAGGGCTGGAAAGATCTTGGCCAGACTGATTTTGAACTGAATAATAACTCACAATTTATGAAATCTACCCTGAGTCGTAGTATGAATTGCGTGCTGGTCGCATCACCTTTGATCTGATTTTCTCCTTACGAGAGGTTACTGCAAAAGTTCATTAGAAGAATCATTAGTTGTATGTGGTGTTCGTGGACCTCACGATCGCGTTTGCTACAGTGAATCGCGCTGCCGTGTGGAAGTTTTTGAGGACTTCAAATGTTATCATCTCTTTCCATGATGGGATGAAGACCGAGGTAGTGTTGAATGAGTGAAATGTCAGATTCCTTTTCTGTAAGATACCGCACAAAACAAGGTTGTTTTATGGTCTCTCTTCTTTTTGCTCTCTACTTTTTTGTTATGCTGGAACATGCATTTGCAGAGGAGGAAGATGGCGTTAAACTTCGATTCAGAACACATGCAGGCCTTTTCAACAACCGACGATGCAAAGCTAAAACTCGGACGTGTTCTTTTGCTGAAGATGCAGCTCTGGGGACAACTTCTTTTGAAGAAACTCAGTGCTTGTGGACAGGTTCTCTGCTGCTTGCAAAGCATTCGGTCTGACCACCAGAATCTCAAATACGGAAAATGTTTGCCAGCTTGCATCTACAAGCAGACAATTTCGAGGCGTGAAACAAAATTCACCTACACACAGGTTCTCTGGGGTACCAACACGTGTTGACAGAACTGACATAATGTATATTGAGAGTTTCAACTAACTTGGTAGTAAAGTTTACTCAAGTGAAACTATAGATGAAGAAATAGAATTTCAAAAGCGTTTTCGAATAACAGTGGTGTCCGTCTTGAGATCAAAATCCAAAACTGTCGTTCTCACAACTCCTCTGTGTAAATCAAACGCCTGTGCCCTGTATCGTAGATTGATATAGCGGCTGCACGTTTTTCACGAGGGATATCTCCGAGCAATCTGTGGATTAACACTGAAGGATAGAAGATTCGACGCTGATTTTCTAATGATGTGTAACATTGCTGGAACTGAGAGCTTTCTCTTGAGGGCACAGTTATGATGGTGTAGTCATGTTTTACGGATACAAGATGATAGAATGCCAAGGATTCTCATGTACAGTCAGCTAGACGATCTTCAATGAAATGTTGGCCAACTATTTTTCAGGTTAAAGAATACGCTGGAAACTAATCTAACTGCTGCAAATATTGCGCACACTGAAAAAGGAGAAAGAAATAGAGCTTCAAAGAGGGTCAGAGCAACATGCAGTCCTCGCTTACACCTTTGCCCGACCTGTGGTTTTCGTGCCATTTAATTAGCAGGAGTTTAATGTCACTCTCGATTAAAACACAAAGTTCATTAAATTGTGGTCGGAAGCTCATCTGTCAAAATCAACGAGAAAACCTTATAGTTATCTCTCTCTCTCTCTCTCTCTCTCTCTCTCTATATATATATATATATATATATATATATATATATATATATATATATATATATATATATAAGCCTTTTGACAACAGCAAAAGCAATTCCGATCTATTTCGATCTGTGGACGCTCAAATATTAGAAATATTAATATTTCTACTTGTTAGATTTTATTTAGCATGAACAAATACATCGTGTTTCAATATAATTAAGTTTCTGGGTAATTTTTTTAAATCTAAATTGAATTCAATGAAAGCTAATTATGAGATAAGATTACGAAGCGAAAAAAATTAACTCTTAATCATAAAAATGAAATTTAGCAACGAAAACTATTATCGAATAATGTTTTATTAGTTTTTCTAAAATCAATTTAAAGTTAGATTCAATTGGAAACAAAAGGCATTTAAGGTTGTGTCTTTCGATTAATCCTTGAAGTGAACGGTACAAAATAGACAATTGAAAGTTTTAACATAAACTACTTACGAAAATTTTTGCTTAAAGAAAAGCTTACCAACATAAATAGTGTCGTCATGCTTCGTGGTGACTGCCACTTGACTCTTATTGATGTGCAATTAATATGGCTATACCAAATCGATTATAACGTTTAATAGGATAATCCTCTCAACCCCACTTTATAGCCCGTTCTATTATGAAGCCAGTAAAAAATTAGTCTTTGGTCGAGAAGTTGTAAGTAGTTTGCTGAGGTAGTAACTACGGCTACTATAATGACATTATTTTTATTTCATTTTCATAATATTTAGTTCTGTTCTGTAATAATGTAATAAATAAATAAAAATATCCATATGCTCTCTGATATATTATGCCTATGTGTATAGACAACATGAAATAGTTCCATCGTCCAATTGTAATAAGGGGCGACGATAACCATTACAAAGAGCAATCAAATTTACTCATGGCATCTACAGACAAGAGAAATATTTTATCACTTTTTCAACGTTTTACTTAGCAATTACTGTTGTTGACGTCATATATAAGAGGGGCCTCTTGTTTCAAACTTTTACTGATAACAATTCTTCACTTCTCTTGAAAATCAAGCGCCTTAATACTATTGTTACCCTCTAGTATGTTCTAATACTGAGGTTAAAGATTTTCTGACACTGTACTTTAATGCGTTGAATGAATAAGTAAAATAAAGTATGTTACTCATAATACAAAACCCACATCAGCCTTCGTTCATTTTAATTAATAGAAAAATACCAGAAGACCATCTTGAAATTGGTCTTTGTATTTGTTATTGATTCCTTCCCGGTGTAATGTGAATGGGGAAGTAACAAGTGAGATGATTTATGTTTCTATATTTAAAATTGTGAATTCTCGGACGACTTCCATGAACCTTAGAAATATAACTCCCATTCTCGTTGATAACGTTATAGGATTCACGCATTTTCTCACAATGATTTGTTTTGTTTGTCAAGATGTCATTTCTAACCTTTTGACTCATGATATATAGTTGCTAAAGTTATTTCCACAAATAAACCCGATATCATTCGTTAAATTACACGAATTCAAACATAAACATCACAAATGAATTAAAGTAGTATTTCCAATTTCAGCATAATGAACAAATCTTCTGGTCGAGATGCTGTAATAAAACTTTAAAGGCGTCTATCAAATCTTTAAGTCATTTCTCCTCTGACATTGAACAGGCGGTGCCATGGGGAAACATTCAGTGACTAATTTTAATGCAAATAAACCAAGCTTATTTCTACTATTTCAACGATTTAAACACTACCTGACCCCGATTAAAATAAATGACTCACATCTTGAGGAAGCACAAGCATTTTTCCTAACAAATACCCCGGATATCTTAGCACTAAGTGAGACTAACCTACACTCCTCCCTCCCCTCTAACTACTTGAAGATTCCTTGATATCTCCCACTATGCCGGACTCTGAACTCAGACTTGGAGTTTACATTCGTAACACACTTCCCTTGACTAGAGAAACAAACCTAGAATCGGATGATCAAGCCTTTATGTGCTTTAGACTAAACATGCAACACAACATTAGCTACTTTTATTTTCTCTACCACTCTCCCTCGACCCAGGACTGCACAATAATAAAAAAAAGTCTCTGACAACATAGGCACAGTACTCTCCCTCGACACTAGCGCACAGGTACATGTATTTGGTGACTTTAATGTCCACCACAAAAACTGGCTTTGATTACAAGTAGAGTACTTACACAGACGCAGCAGGCAGCACAACTCATAGCTTCTCTATATCTCACTTCCTATCACTAATCGTTACGTTTCCAACCCGTTTGCCTGACCAGGAAGAACAACATGCATCACTACTAGATCTGTTTTTGACCACAGTTCCCGATTATTGTATAACGAATGTCGACAGCCCACTTGGGAACGCTGATCATGCAGTGATAATGGTTGAAATCTCCCTAAACTCTAGAGCTAAAACTGAAGAGCAAGTGCTCAAAACAACGAGATATTATAAAAAGGCTGACTGGGAAGCCAGCAGGGAACTAATCAGAGATGCCTCATAAGAAAATTTTTTTCTCTTCCTGCTGAACAGTGCGCAAATGAGATCACTGAATAGTTCAAAACTGCAATCGAAGCGCATGTATCGATGCAGAAATTTTATAGCAAGCCCCACTCTCCCCAACGGTTTACTTCGACTTGCGCAGCTGTCATTGCTCAAAGTTAGCATGCATACCGCAGATTTAACCGACATAAGTCCAGTTCAAACAGACAGAACTATACAGAAGCTAGAAGTAACGTTAAGAAATAAATAGCGACCGATAAGAGAGAATTTACGGAACAACTAAAAAAAACATTGAACCACAAAACTAGGAACTCGGTACTTCTGGAAAATCTACAACAGTGTAGTAAATAATGGGCAATCAACAATTCCCCCACTAACCAACAATCACGAGGGTGTTTGCTCAGTAACCGAGAAGGCTAACATGCTTGCCAGTCGGTTTACCTCTAACTCCACACTGGAATTTTCCAGCCACCCTCTACCTGACTTTCTTATGCCGATAGAACCCAGGCTAGACGATCTGAAAATCACCCCTGCTCAGGTGCATGCTATCATAAAAAACCTTCACACTTCAAAAGCATGTGGACCCGATCTCCTCCCAGTTGTGCTATTAAAAAAAGTGGTCAGCCGAAGTAGCTCCAGTTCTCTCCAAACGCTACGACAAATGCCTTAATGAATCTTGATTTCGGGCTGTTGGAAAACTGATTCTGTGGTACTAGTATTCAGAAATTCTGGCGAAAGAACTGACCAATTAAATTATCGACCCATTAACCTCCTCCCACTTTTTGCCAAAATATTTGAGACCTTAATTAACAATGCTCTAGTCCATCACCTTACAGATGCTAAACTTCTGACTGACCAACAATATGGATTTAGACAAGCCCGTTCCACAGCAGACATCCTAACCGTAATCTCTGAACGTATATACCATTCACTGGACAAAGCGGGGGAGGGCAGAGAGGTAGCTCTAGATATATCTAAGGCTTTTGACAGGCTATGACATGAGAGTCTCCTCAGAAAATTAGATCAACGGTATCACTGGTAGAATACTTAACATAATTAAATCTTTCTTAGGTTGTCCTCGACGGTCGTACATCTAAACAATATGATATAAATGTGGGAATGCCCCAAGGGTCTATCTTAGACCTCTATTGTTCCTGATATTCATAAATGACCTCCCCGACAAAAATGTCTCTGAGATGAGTATATATGCTGATGACACCACACTTTATAACAAACAGGAAAACAAATAAACACATATCTAAAGAAATAGCAGAAACACTAGAGGATGGCCTCCAATCTGTAGTGGAATGGGGACAAAAATGGATGGTCACGTTCAATGCCACCAAGACTAAAATAGTTTCATTCAATAATTACAAGAAACCTTCTCTACCACCTATAGCAATGGCCAAGGACTCTTTATCGGAGAGTATATCTGTGAAACTCCTTGGTTCATAGGAAATATAAGTTGGAACAATTACATTGAAAGCATTGGCAGGGCCGCTGCAAGGAAGGTGGACTCTCTCTACCGTGCTAGAAAACTACTAACACCCGAAAGTATCCTGTACCTCTATAAGGCCACCACTCGCTCATGTATGGAGTATTGCTGTCATATTTGGGCTGGTGTATCTGCTACTGGTCTCTCGCTCCTTGACAAGGTTCAAAAGAGAGTTGCAAATCTGATAGGCCCTGAACTTGCATCGAAGCTTCAGCCTCTGTCCCATCGATGAAATGTTGCATCCCTCTGCCTGTTCTACAAGTATTTTAATAGTGAATGCTCTGACGAACTGCAAGCACTTGTGCCCTTACGACGTGAACACCCACGACAAACCCGACAGGCTGCTAAATCTCACCCCCACACTGCAGAGATCCCTAGATGTAAAAGATCTTTCTACTCCAGTAGTTTCTTCCCCAGAACCGCTAGACTCTGGAATTCCATTCCAGGTCCCTGCTTCCCAAACTGTGCTGACATGCAGAAGTTCAAGTGTAACGGGAACCGACACCTTGCTGCCCAAATTCCTACATAGTAATCCAGTAGTGGTTACCCCTGATAGTAGCCCCCTACACCAAAGTGGCAATGTGCCTTGTTTGGGGTGAAAATGTAATTAAAAAATTTTTCTTGAACTTACCTACAGTTCCTATCTGAAATGGAATACATACACTAAATCCTTCACGACAAACACGGGAAAAGTTGTTTGATATTTTGCGACTTCAGCCTTCAAATGAAATGACGAAACTTATCTGTGCAAATATCGTTTGCGCATACAATATCCGGAATACTTAGAAATAATTATATTTTAAACCAAGCAGAGAACCTTTTGAATTCATGCTAAATGGCCTTCATGAAACTTTTTTTCAATAAACAATTGAAACAAAAACAATTTCAGACTGTAATAATATACGTCTCTATATAATCGCCACACTTTTCATCTCACGTAATCCCACATTGTCACTGGCATACTCACACTTACCAAGCGCCACACACCTAGATTGACTGCTTTAATCTCTTAGGCTTGTTTGCTCATAAATACATAACTCATAAGTGCAATATTCTCAGTCTTTCTAACCAAACTTATTTTCTAAGATCGTAACTAAAAAATATTGGCTCTTATTCACATGATGTAATTTATTTGTTTAACTAGAAAATTTGAATTATGATTTTCATATTCCTGTACCACACGGCTCTTAATCTATCGACACTTGATTCTTCGACATTATTACTAATGAACTTCTCTTGTCTTACAATAATTATAAAATATTCACGAACATTCTATTTTTTCTATTGTGGTAAACTTCTATTTTAAATATATTTAAAGTATCTCTTTTTTACTATATGCAAGTTGAGATTATTATCATATTTTGTTTGTTATATCACATGCCTCTCGTTTTCTCACATCTAAAGATAGACCTAAACATTATTTTTCGTTGAAAATATTTGTTCGAACCAGGCTTATCTTAAAAATACATCCCCCAAATAAATAACTTCTAAACTGGTGGGTCACACCACGAAAGATTATCTCATTGTCGATGCAATCCATTACCAGTATAAAAGCCAATGCACTTTGCACATCTAAACTGGAGCTGTTTGGAGCATAATATCCTTCTTTGATAGAGTGAAAAACGTGCTTCGAAACCTAGTGGGTGATACCCTACTCATTACATGCAATCACTGTCTCGCAGAAGAGATATGGCGATCCTGTCTCTGCTCTATCATTGTTTTCATGGCAAGTTTTCGCCTGTGCTTTAATTTTGTCAAACTTTGACAAAAACAATCGGCTAACACTTTCCCTCACTATCTATCTGTGCCTAAATCTAAAAGCAGATTCCATGAACAACACTTCTTTCCCAGAACTCCCTGCCTGTTCAAGGTAAACACTTTTGCCTTGAGAGGGCCCCCAAATAATCAAATTAAAATATAGTAAAATCGCCATTTCAAACTTAGTCATCACAGATAAAGTAAAATGTTATTGTAAGTTTAAGCCCAAGTATTAATGAATACCATTTTAAAACTTAAATATTATATAGACATATATCTACTTAAGAACTGAAATTCGAGTAACACGATGTTTCGGAATTTCTTAATGAACTCAATATGCGAGGCTAGTTAGTTATGTGGGATTAAAGCAATGCACATTTTTATACTGTTTTGCTAGATGTTCCTGATACAACACTTTCAAAGATCTTATTTTTTTAGTGACAATATCCACAAAGTGAAAAAAAGTGTGTAATTTTCCGTCACACTGCATAATATGTTCAAGGAATACAAAATAAAAAAAAAGGATTTGTAAAGAGTGCGTGGATTTAAATAAGATCGACATGACAGACTAAATGTTTTAATTTTAATATTACGTTTCTGAAGTTTTTAATGGGAATTGGTTATTCGTATTATTTGGATTCTTTGGCAAGCTTATCTTGTGAAGAAAATAAAGGACACCGTTCGGAATTCAGTCTAAATTCTAGAGTTCAACAAAAACATACCCGAGTTCAGGAACATTCTCCTGAAGAAGATTTGAGGTTACATCGACCAGAAAGTTGTGAAAATTACTCTGGGGCGTTTTCCTCGAATATATATATATATATATATATATATATATATATATATATTCTAGGTTCTAGGTTCATACGATCAAGATTTCATATGACAATCTCTTCTTCTTATCCAGCTTTGATCGGCTGCTTTTACTAGATTTCCTAAGTTTGCATTGAATGAGTATTATTAATGGGACGACTGCATGAACAGTAGTCTGACGAATCTAAATTATATGATTAAACTTCAGTAATCTAAAATAATAGTGTTTATTTGAACCATGACAGACTTACCGATAAATTTATAGACATATAACGATATGTAAACATATTTCAAGATATAAATTCCACTTCATTTATGGAAATTAATTCTATTTAAATTCTATTCAGGTTGTTAAGTTTTACTGATTGTTTTTTTTAACGAAACAATTTGATTTTAACGTGTTGTTATAAGGAGCGCTATTTAATCAAATGTACTTTTTTAATGTCTTGGTTATCATGTTTATACTGAGTAAGTCAAGGTAAGGTGCCTTCTCATCGCCCAATGGAGTCTGGAGGTGACGTTCTCACTGTAAAGGTGGCGAAGTTATTTTCTCTTTTGTCAATTTCGCTTCAGTCAGTATAGAAACATTTACTTGGTAAAACTATAAAAATTCATATTTTGTTCATTTCTTGAAGATTTATATGCACAGAATTTATTTATTTACGTTTGTTTTCTAGTTTCAACGAGCGTGCGGTTCGATTTTAAGATGATCTATTGAGAGCAACATTTTTTTTTTTATTAATCTTTCAAATACATACTTTTTTTACTCATGTTCACCCTTTAAAAAGCATATCACCACTTGGAGGTAACGGGCTATAATTTGGGAGCATGACTAGGAAAGATTAATAAGATATTTGTTTATATTACACATACACTTCTGCATATCAGTACAGCCAGGGAAGCAGGCAGCAAGAATGGAATTCAAAAGTCTAGCTGTTCGGGGGAAGACACTATTAGAATAGAAAGCTTTCTGGCAATTAGGAATTAAAAAACAGTGAAGGGGTGAGATCGTTTTGCAAAGCGGGTTTGTCGGGGATTGTCAGGAAATAAATGCCTATTTTTCGATGCCCAAAACGATTCTTTTAATTATCTTATTTTTAATAATCTTCAACTGCTGCTGATGAAATAATAAATATTTTGTTTATACTTTGTTTATCTATAGATAAAACCCCTCCCAACTTTGGTTTTACATTTGAGAAAATATATGTGCATTTAAGATATGTTTTTACGATAAACAGAAAAAAATAAACATTTTATAGTAAACTATTGAAAGATTAATAAAGAATTGGAATCGAAATTGGTGAATGTATCTGATTTGAAAAAATATTGCAGTCGTCCCATTAATAATACTTATTCAATGCAAACTTAGGAAATCTAGTAGAAGCAGCCGATCAAAGCTGGATAAGAGGAAGAGATTGACATATGAATTCTTGATCTTATCTGTCTTTTTTGTCTTACACTATTACCATATAGTATGTATCTAAAGCATAGTTTATCAATGCTGTTTCTCTGGGGCGTTTTCCTCGAATATATATATATATATATATATATATATATATATATATATATATATTCAAGGTTCTAGGTTCAATCCTTGACTTGGGAGAGATGCTAGTCTAGCGGCACTGATGAGTTTTGATACAACGAAACAGGACTGTATGCCGATGACTACAAATATATTTTAAGCCCCCCCCTCTTTGGGTAGAGCACTGTCGTAAATAATCTCACCCGCTACTTAATTGGCGAAAAATGCGAAGCTCTTTGTTTGTTTGTTTACGAACGGGCGATTTGAGCACTATTAGAGTGGTGGTGGTGTCTATTTGAATAGGTATTCCGACGAGTTATTTACGGGCGTCAATTCCATGGTCTAGTGGGAGAACCGCCGACTATCAACACGACGGTTCTAGGTTCAATACTTGACTTGGGAGAGATGCTAGTCTAGCGACACTGATGAGTTGTGATACAACAAAACAGGACTGTATGTCGATGACTACAAATATATATATATATATATATATATATATATATATATATATATATATACATTAGTAAATAAATCTATATATCTATGCAAGTGAACGTGGCTGTGTGTCTGTGTACATTTCTCTACGCAATAACTATGTCAATTTTCAGTCTACATACTCGAAATTTGATATACAGGGTACTGAGACTTGGTAAAATCGATGTAATTCTTTTCGGCCAGAAATTTGGCGATTAAGGGGTCAAAGTTCAACGATTTGAGAACTCTACCAAAATCCTCCGACAATTTTGGGTCTAAACACTTGAAGTTTTACATATAGATTCCTTGAACATGGATCTAACTTAATAACTTGATTTGAGCCCCAAAACAATAAATGTTAAGGGGGTATCATAGGGGGCACAGTTAAAAAATTGATCTTTTTTTTTCGCTCAGCATAAACCTCCAAACACCCGGGCAACGCCGGGCACCCATGCTAGTATGTGTATATATACGTGTATATGAATAAATATAAATAAATTTATATATATACATATATAATATATATATTTATATATATACATATATAATAAATTTATATATATATATATACATATATAAATACGTATATATACACCCACACCCACACACACCCATATATATATATATATATATATATATATATATATATATATATATATATATATATATATATACGTTGGCTTTTGTTCTTATTTTATTCGATATCTGCTAAATAATCACCGACATCCACACACGGCCTCGCTTAGATTTTCTCTCTTTTTTCTCGATATCTCTGTTATTAAAACTCAAAGCTACTAAAATGTTGAATAATAATAAAATTCGTATAACTTTCAAAGATCCAAATATTGTAATACAATTTCTAATGTGGACTTTAGGCGTTTATTAAATAGCCTCGTATACACAGCTTTTCTTATTTTGTTCATTAGTTCTCAAATGCTTAAGGATCGCTGCTATCTCGGTTGGAAACTGTACATAAAATACTTTTCCTGAACTGAACGTTGTATATTTAGGTACTTACATTAATTATCTCTTGTCTGGATTCAGTTCAATTAAAACAACTATTCGTCAACCTAGAGCTGTATAGAGTTAAACTGAGTACGCTCATGCAAAAACAATAATTTTATATAAAATGTATAGATTTAACGGAACAAGATGCTGACTATGAAAATATTCACGCAATCATCGCACACATATGTATATATAGTTTATTGTGGAAGAACCGGCCCACTCTCTGCAAAAGGCAGTTGGTGATTGTGAATTCTTTGAAAAAAAAGAACTGAAAAGGATTATCTTTTTTACTGAGCTTTATGTAGAAAAGTTTATAGATTTTTACATATATCTAAAAGTAATTCTAGAAAATCAATATCAGCTGCATCATTTCCCCAAACTCCTTTTACATAAGTTTATCCGCATATACATATAAAAAGGGCAAGTAGAAAAAGTTTAAAGGGCAAGGTTTTCATTTCTAATCGATTATGATATAAAAAAGAGAAAATGCCTCACTTCCAACATTGACGAATGAAATGATGTTCCCAGTCAGTTTATATGCGCACAGATGGCACCATTCCACACCTTGAAAAGGTCTTTTTACTTTGAGAGGCCGCCTTGGCGCCTTAACCTTTGCCATAAATAGTTAAATCCTTTTTTTTATTGAGTATTATGTTGCAACGCACGTGGATAGCATTACCTTTTTTCGATAAGATCACGCATCTCTGCATCTTTTGTCCCACGCGTGCGTATGCTTTTCAGTTACTTTTCAATTTGCTTTAGGTTAAACCTTTTTATATTCCCTTAACAAAGTGGTGTACATTGAAAATATAGTTTTTTTTCTCTTTATTACCCTGTAGGTCAGCATTTATAAAGCCTTAAATATAACCCAAGAATAACAGTTAATGAGTATCATATGCCGAAGAGACAACACCGTGATTATCGGTAATAGTGCAACATTGGTAAACATTGATTATAAACGAGAACGACTCAACAAATACTTGTTTACATCAGACGTGAAAACGACAAAGACACAGTAAGCTGGAAAGCAGTCGCGTGGTAATGCCTTCCATAAATTAGTTGTTCTAGGAAAGAAAGAAAACGGTGATTATTGAATTTCGTCTAGTTTTCGGCACAAAGTGTAAGGATATTGTTGAAAATCGTTGTAGGTAGACAAGCAGTTGTTGCAAATACTTTACAGGAGAAGACACAGATGGCAGATAGGTCGACCAGCAGCCATGAAAATAAGGGTACAGCAGAGATAGTTTCGAAATATCTCTTCGGTGGGAAAGATGGAGTAGAAAAAGTAAACGGTTTCCTCAACATCAATTAAGGGTAAATAAGCTTAATTCCATCATCAGAACAGATACTACACATGGAGCTAAGGACGAAAGCCAGTTAATAGTTAAATATATTAAGTTAGTAGTTAAATATATTAGGTCAGCAGTTTAATATATTAAGTCATGAATACGCAATGTGAAATAGAGAGTAGGAGAGTTTTTATAAAAATCACATTCATCTTTTTTTAAAATCCGAATTAATAAACTAAATAAAATATAATCTTAAAAAGATAGGTTACAAGTTAGAAAAGCATTTCATCCAAGGCATGACGGTTGTAAAACAAAATGTTTTTACTATAGGCTTTAAAAATAAAGATAAAACATTCCATTTGAAATTTATTTATCTTCACTTTTATACATTTTACAAAGTAAGGTATTAAAACTGCATACATGCTGTCATGATGATTGTCTCACAACTAAGACAAAGTGCTCACTATTTTCCAATGTAAAGGTCAAAGTCAAAGTCTATGCATATTTACTCTCTTATAGCCTACAACATTGAACTGACCATGACCAAACTTGAGATAACGAGGGTCTCTGACCTAGAGATTGTGCACAATATTATAAAGATAAGGGTCAAAGTTAAGTAGCCAGACTTTATTGTATGCTCGCGTACTCAATTAACGGATCTTTATCCACTGTATATATATATATATATATATATATATATATATATATATATATATATATATATATATATATATATATATATATATATATATATATATATACTGTATTAACAAAACCAAGACTTCAAAAAAGAGATTGCTAGCAACAAACAGTGTGTTTTATTGTAAGTTGCAATTGTTTCAATGCCAGTTGGACAATTTCCAGTATTATGGCGTTAGAAAATCTTCACATAACCAACATTTCCTCAGACTTCTTGAATAAAAAACATTTTGACAATAGAAAATTGTTTAAAGGAATTTCCCTTAAAGGAAATGAAACATGCGAAAGCATTTACTCTGGATGCATCGTTTGTCAAAATCCCATTTAAATATTAATATATCACCTAATTTTCGTATCTTTATTTAAAAACCTGTCATAATACGTTTCCACAAAACCCGTAGCCATTTAATATCTTTTAATAATGCTATCCATTGAATTCCTAAATTAAATTTATATATTTCTTTATTTCATAAATTATTTTTTTTTAATTTTTTAATTTTATTTTTATATTTATAACATATTCAGAATAACCTTCCTATAACGATACGGTTATTTTTAGTTTCGTATTCGCCCATTGGTGGCTTAATTGGTTCATCCATTCATTGGTTAACAGTTCAATAAAACTACTTAACAATAAAGTAGCAATTATTAAAAAAATAAATTAGAAATTAGTGGATTGGAAATTAATTGATATTGTTCTCTGACAACTAAAGATTGTAGAATCCCTGCTGTTTGATTTACTCTGTTCTAAATGTTTTAACCAATAATGCAAGGGTAGACACATTTTCCTCGTAGTGAAGCACACTTGTAGCTATTGAGTGGTTTAGTTGTCAGAATACTTATTAGAGGATATATATATTATTTTACTTAGGTATCCACGAATTGTATTTTGGTTTGGAGGCATGAGTAACCCCAGATGGATGGATAGCAGATGTAGATTAAACCCATGGGCCAATAATCAGTTTTAAGATTAAAAATATACTTTAAATTCTTTATTTGTTAAATAAGCTATCAAAGCCTTTCTGTGTTTGTTTAATTTAATTAATTAATAAATCATAGACGCTTTTAGTATTTACTAGACCTGAAACATCAAACGCCCGTAATTGTCTTCCGTTAACTGTTATAAGTACTTAATTCGACCTTTGTTCCACATAGTTTTTTAACTAATATTAAACAACGTGATGGATTATCTCCCTTCGTACTTAGTTTTGTTCACACCTATCGAGAACCATATTATAATCGAATGAACGGAAGTGAATAATAAAATATTTAATAATAAAAAATAGAATAGGATCCATAACTCGGAATGTTGTATGGGGATTTATAAATGCCATTCTTTATTGTCCTATTTAATAAAATATTAACCCTAAACTGGTCTTAAATCTAAGTAATAAGATTATCGATATTTTGTAAACATTGAAGCAACCAATGGGCGAATACGGGGCTAAAAATAACCGTAAAGTTATAGCGAGGTTGTTCTGACCATATTATAAATATAAAAATAAAATTCAAATTTTTTTAAAGGAATAATGTGAAATAAAGAAATATAGAAATCTAATTTCAGAAGTCAACGAATAGTATTATTAAAAGATATTAAACGGCTACGGGTTTTTGTTGAAACTTCTTATGAAATAGGTGATATATTAATATTTAAATGGGCTTTTAACAAAGGATGCGTCCAGGGTAAATGTTTTCGCATGCTTCATTTCCTTTAAGGGAAATTTCTAAAAACAATGTTCTATAGTCAAAGTGTTTTTTATCCAAGAATCTGAAGAAATGCTGGTTATGTGAAAATTTTCAAACGCCATAATGCTTGAAATTGTCAAACCGGTATTGAAACAATTGTAAAATACAATGAAACACACTTTTGTTGATATCAATTCTTACTTTGAAATATTGGTTTTGTTAATACGGTATATTAATGCTCACTTGTGAAATATGATAATATTTAGCTTACATTTTAAGTCATCTCTCTTTGGCTTAAAAGTCATTGGTGTATGAAAATTTACTGAATTATACGAATTCAGTATATTACAAACAAGTCTCCCTCTCTCTCTCTCTCTCTCTCTCTCTGTATATATATATATATATATATATATATATATAGACGTGTTTGTAATATACTGATTTTTACTGGGTTCGTATAATTCAGTACATTTTCACCAGTCTCTCTCTCTCTCTCTCTCTCTCTCTCTCTATATATATATATATATATATATATATATATATATATATATATATATATATATATATATATATGAGAGAGAGAAAGAGCTAGAAGAAGAGATTATAAAAATAAAAATACAAGTTATATCTCCATAAAATCTCGTCTTCGGGATTCATCCATAACAAATCTTACATAAGTTAAAGCACATATAATTAGTTTCTTTTTCATCTCTCTATACTTTCTTGTAAGGTTATTTCCATATTTCTCATTATATATATATATATATATATATATATATATATATATATATATATATATATATATATATATGAGACAACGTGTCTCTGTGTGCTTCTGTATGTGTATGTGTGTGTGTACATTCCTCTACGCAATAACTATGTAAGTCTACAGGATCGAAATTTGATATACAGGGTACTGAGATTTGGGGAAATCTGTTAACCCGTTTTCCGCCAGAAATTTTGCTGTTAAGTGGTCAAAGTTCAGCGATTTGACCTTTGAGAACTCTACCAAACTCCTCCGACAATTTTGAGTCTAAAAACTTGGAATTTTAGATATAGGTTCCTTGGACATGGAGCTAACTTACTACCTTGATTTAGGCCCAAAGGAGTAAATGTTAAAGGGTCATAATAGGGGTCAAATTTTAAAAAATTGACCGCTTTTTAATTTTTTTTTTTTTACTCAAACTACACCTCCAAACACTCAACCAACGCCGGGCTGAAATGCTAGTATATATATATATATATATATATATATATATATATATATATATATATATATATATATATATATATATATAAAAGTGAAAGTGTCTGTCCTCTGTCTGTGTGCCTGCCTTTGTACATTTTTCTACCCAATATCTCTGTCAATTTTCAGTCTACAGACTCGATATTTGATAAACTGAGTATTGAGATTTGGGAAAAATCTTTGTAATCCGTTTTCGGCTACATATTTGGCTGTTAAGGGCTGTTAAAGGGTCAAAGTTCAACGATTTGACCTTTGAGACATCTACCTTACTCCTCCGCTTATTTTGGGTCTAATCACTTAAAATTTAGATATAGGTTCCTTGGATAGGGAGCTAACTTAACTTAATTTGACCCCAAAACAGTAGGTCATAATAGAGATCTTAATAGTTTTAAAAAATTCGACCTGTGGGGTCTCTACCAAATTACTCAGACAATTTCTGATCTAAGCATTTGAAATTTTACATACAGGGTATTCAGAGATAGGGCAAGATTTTCATTGGGTTGTGTCGATATTTGAGCTACAAATATATAAATATATGCATGTATGTTTGTATGTTTGCCTAAAACTTTTGACAGAGGCGACGGATTTTCACAAGATCAGTATCGTTTTGGAGCTCGACCCTTCAGACGACAAATACCGACAAATTGGTTAAAACATTAATTTCTTCACCCTTAACTGGGCACTTTTCTACAGGGAGAGGTCGCTTTTTTTCGCCGATATTTTCAGAAGTCATCCCCTTTTCCTCCTTCACGGTACGGGTCCGACCACATTTTTTTTGCTCAACACACCTCCAAACACCCGGGCAACGCCGGGCACCTATGCTAGTATATATATATATATATATATATATATATATATATATATATATATATATATATATATATATATATATATATGACCTTTTCTGTATGTGAGAATAACAGTCTCTTAGTTCATCTCTCAATTTTGAGTTTACAGACATGAAATTTGATATATACCAGATTTGGACCTTAACAGGCGAAAGTCGATTAAAGTGATGATGCCTCCGTTCAGTCTCGAAAGAGAAATGATACGCCCTGGCGGAGCAGCCGTGCGTGTAATTGTAAGACTTATGTTGCCCAATGTCCAACCACACCTCTCCGTAATCGAGACTGTTTAAGTTTAGTGGAAAGGACGACTGAAAACAATGCCGAAATAAACGGGAACCGGTGTACCAACGTGATTATGCCGTACGTATGCTTTTCTACGAATGTGAAATTACACATTTATGTTTTAAATGTTTTATATGCATGTCTACCTGGCTTATGCCCGTTGATCTATACATTTTAATCTCGATTCTTGCGTATAGCACCAGAGTCGTTTTATATTTACCTGTACAAACACTATTTTGTATTGAGTAAGTATAATATTAAATATTTAATCTATACTAATTAATTTGAAATCTGCATCAATTAAAATATCATCTTTAATATTATTTTCGACCGGAACAGGACTCGCGTTTACTGATATTAAATATTGACTCTACTACTACTACTACTACTAATACTACTACTACTACTACTGCTACTACTACTACAACTACTACTAAAACAGCAACAACAATAATAATAATAATAATAATAATAATAATAATAATAATAATAAGGGCACTAGGGGAACAAGACGACTATAAATACTTGGGAATTCTGGAAGCGGACACCATCAGAGCAACAGAAATGAAAGAGAAAATTGGAGAGGAATATCTCAGGAGAGCAAGAAAACTCCAGGAAACTAAATTATATAGCAGAAACCTAATAAAAGGTATAAATACATGGGCAGTGTCACTAGTGAGATACTCCGTACCGTTTATAGGATGGACAAACGAAGAACTGAGACAGCTCGACCAGAAAACCAGGAAACTCATGACCATGCATAATGCAATACACCCAAAGGATGATATTGACAGACTTTACGTGAAAAGGAAAGACATCGGGAGAGGACTTATCTGTATAGAAGACAGTGTGAAGGACACAAAAAAGAACTAGAAAAATACATAATGCAAAACACTGAAAGGGTAATTATGGCAGCGAGAGATACGGAGAAAACCAACACAAACAGAAAACAGAGAGACAAATGACAATACGAAAAAGAGAAATGGGAAGAGAAACAACTCCACGGAAGATTCATAAGAATGACAAAAGATGAGAATAACGAACACACCTGGTCATGGATGCAGAAAGACATATAAACATAGAAACTGAATCCCTAATAACTACAGCACAGGATAACTCGATACTAACAAACCATATCAAAGCAAGGATCGATAAAACACAAGAAAACAGCAAATGCAGATTTTGGGAACGAAGAGACGAAACGATAAATGATATAATAAGTAAATGCAGCAAATTGGGCCAAAAGTAATACAAAAACAGGCATAACCAAGTGGGGAGGGCGGTGCACTGGGAATTGTGCAAACGGCTGCATTTTGAGCGTACAGATAAATGGTACAAGCATAAACCCGCAACAGCACTCGAAAATGTGAACCACAAAATCCTATGGGACATGGACATACAGACGGACAAACCAATCCAAGTGTTAAGGAATAGAGAGAGGGAGAGAGAGAGGGGGAAGAGGTGAGTTATAGTGTAGACATGTTGACCGGAAGTTAAGATCAGCTGATTGGATTGCGTGCGAGTCATGTGATCAAGTTAGCTGAATCGTTGAGATTTGATTTGGACTCAGAAGAGAACGGACGGCTTCCCGTTGTCTCCTCCTCTTCACTGGAGGACGAACGCTGACGTGTGTAGAAGAAGAACCCACACAGGCCGATTTCACTTTCCGCCTTCTGCAAGACATCTGGGAAAATGAAATAAACTATAGAACTAATTCCTTGTCTTGGAGTGATTGAATCTTCATCCCAAAAAAGGTTATCAAGTTTCCTTCCAGGACGAGAAATTCCAGATGGTCCAACATCGAAGAAGCAGAGGTAGGTTCTGAAAATACATATCACTCACACACGATTCCCTTTATGATACAACATAAATATAGAAGATAATCAAACACTCAACACTTTATTATAGAGACAATACAACAAACACTCATTTGGTGTCCGTTGACTAGTTCGCATCAACGATGTGATACCGAACCTGGGATGAAAACAACAAACGCTCATTCGGTGTCGTGAGTGTGAAAAAAAAAGAAAAATCTCGAACCTGGTGGTTACCATGAAAATATATATTATATAGACACGACGAAAAGAAAGAAGAAAAATATTGTACACTACACATTAAAAAGGAAAAGATAAAGAGAATTAAATAAAAAAACAACAACGTGGGGTCCTTTCATTAAACAGTGAAAAAAATACATATATATACGCAACCGAAAAAAAAGACACATTAAAATTATGTAAAATTAAAATTATTATATGGTAAATTAAGAGAAATAAGAAAGAAAAAAAAGCAGATAGCTCGATCAACATACAGATAACGAATTGTTGATTTTACATATGAGAACACAGACAAAAAGCTATGTTACGGTGTAGAAAGATAAACGGTGGAAATTGAAAACAGAAAGATATATCAATCGACATACTAATGAAAACAAAAAGAAGAAAAAAAAAGAAGAAATAGAACATATAAACTTTAGTTACAGAACGTGAATGGCATGACTGTCGCAGTTGCGAGAAACACATCAATCACATATTTGTTATGAATGTATAGGTTAAACAATTATATACAGTTAAAATTGTAAAAGCTTTGCGTACTTTTAGGAGAAGACAATGTGTATTTTTTTTGTTTCTTCGTTAAGAAACAATGGATACTTTCTGCTAATGTGGAATTGATTTTTTCTCTAATTGTACGGTTTTTTCGTGAGAATTTTTATTTCTGGTGTGGAAGAATGTTATTGTATGCAAACTGTTTTATGAAATGTTAAAATGTATGTTTTTTTTAGATTAAGAATAAAAAACACAAATGTTGTCTTAGGGTGATGCGATTCTTTGATTTCAAGTAGGATCAACATGGAAAAATCCATGGATGGAATCCCAATATTTTTTGCTGAGCTATATGCCTTGAAAGGCAGTCGTGGTTACCGACCTGGAAAAAAAAGTTTTTCCAATATAGCAAAGCGAAATATATTCCTATCCAACATGGGGGAGCAAATGGAGTTCCCCCGACGTGGCGTAAGTGGCAGTAGAGAAAATGGCAGAAAAGGCCATAATAAAAATCACTCGGATAAGTAAAAGGTGATACTTTTTTCAGAAAACCCCAAGTGTTGGGTGACGTGGACAAATTTAGTTTCCATCGGCTGTTATTTTGTGTTGAATTTTGTTTTTGAAGGATTGTCTGAAAATTTTAAGTGAGTCGTTTTTTTTTTGTTTTTTTTTAGAAACGACTATGAATTGTAATTGTAAATGTCTATGTATTTTTTTGTAAACGACTGTGATTAAAAAAAAATATTTTTGAGATTCTGTGAGGTGGTCAAATGTTATGTAACCTGACCTACAAAATGTGCTGACGTGGACAATTTTGGGTTTCCACGACTCTATGTTTTGTTATTTATAACTTTTTATTAGTGAGATGAGACTTTGTGAATGATTATAAGAATTTTTTTTTAAATTTATATTTTCATGCGATTGATGTTTTCTCACATCAGAATTGTGCAGGTTTTTTTCTTGTTCTTGGACATATATTTTTATTCGCAGAACGAGGAGGAGTGAATTCTTGCCTTGTGGAGTTTATTGAGATAATGATTAATTTATAAGTAAGAACATGTTGTTAATTAATTAATAATGATAGTAATAATTATGATAAAATAGGAAAAAAGAGAAAGAAATAAGATTTAAGCAGTGTACGAAAAAAGACACACTACTGGGTTGAATAAGGGGTCAACTAGTTCTTAAGTTTGAGAGAGACAAAGGTGCAGTTGATAATTACTCTAATTTTCGAAATAGTTGTAGAATTTATTTTTTTTGTTGTCGTTTTTTCGTGGGATTTTTCTACGGATGCATAATTCGGCGGGAGACACAGGAAAATGCTCTTGTAATATTATAAGAAAAATCTTTTATCTCGTATGAGGCATGTGCTTGTGGAAACACGTTATAGCGTGCCGAGAGATATCGTGATCTCTGCATGATCCTAAGATTCGAAATGGAGGCCATGGGGTCGCAGAGAGTTGTTGACCTTCGAGGGCGCAAGGATTCGCGCCACATGGTATTATTTGTAGATATAATTTTATTTATTTGAATTATGATTTATTGAATAATGGTATGACAGTTCCTTCGTCAGTGGGGTGAGCTTAGGATTCCGTTAGAAAAAGTGGGTAGTAAAAAAAATGTATTTCTCCGTCATACATTTTTATTAATAATGGTGGAAAGAATGTTAACGAATAGAGAGAGTAAGAGAGAGAGGGGGAAGAGGTGAGTTATAGTGTATACATGTTGACCGGAAGTTAAGATCATCTGATTGGATTGCGTGCGAGTCATGTGATCAGGTTTGCTGAATCGTTGAGATTTGATTTGGACTCAGAAGAGAACGGACGGCTTCCCGTTGTCTCCTCCTCTTCACTGGGGGGGATGAACGCTGACGTGTGAAGAAGAAGAACCCACACAGGCCGATTTCACTTTCCGCCTTCTGCAAGACATCTGGGAAAGTGAAATAAACTATAGAACTAATTCCTTGTCTTGGAGTGATTGAATCTTCATCCAAAAACAGGTATCAAGTCTCCCTCCAGGACGAGAAATTCCAGATGGTCCAACATCGAAGAAGCAGAGGTAGGTTCTGGAGATGCATGTCACTCACACACGATTCCCTTTATGATACAACATAAATATATAAGATAATCAAACACTCAACCCTTTATTATTAGAGACAACGTAACACAAGCAAGAAGACCAGATGTCGTAATGATTAACAAGAAAGAGAAATCCTGTCAAATTGTAGACTTTGCAGTCCCAGATGACTACAGGGTGAGTATGAAAGAAAAGGAGAAATGAAGCAATTACACAGAACTAGCAAGAGAGTTAAAAGGGAGTTGGATGATGAAAAAAATCAAAATAGTACCGATAATAGTAGGAGAACTAGGAACAATCCCGAAAAACCTGGAAAAAAGAATGGCAGAAATTGAAATCAGAGGAATAGCTGCAAAAATACAACGCCTAACGATAAGGAAAACGGCTGAAATATTAAGGAAAACCCTTAAATGCGGAGAGTAACACAAGACAATATAACGAAGAAGCGTTTTAGGGAACGAAGAACACCGAAGCTGCATATCTACATGTTCTATACCCCCCATCATGCATCTCCTCATTGTTTCACTACCATTCCTCCAATCTAAAAAAAAAGTGATACCAAAGAGCCGAGAATGGTCAAGAAGGATGGAAAGACTGATGAGGGAGCACTGGCCAGACCTCCGCTGGACAAGTGCGAAGAGAACTGAGATCTTGGGGAGGCTTAGTGCCACTCAAATTCCTGTATAAACCAATGGTCACTGCCAGCGAGAAATCAATGTTATGCGGCTGTTGCGATGATGCAAATTTATTTGCAAATGCTATCGAAGGAGGATGAGAGAGCTGGACGTCTGGGGAGACTTTTTGTCACTCAGCTTCCAGAGAACACCACCGATCTCCAATCAGATCGTTTGCTGACTTGTGTGAAAGCTCCAGGTGAGCCTATAATAATAAAGAATACGAACCTTGCATAAATAAAAATAAAGGGTGAAACAATTAAATTCTCACCCAAGAAAAAATTACATGATTCCATCCCCGTATGATGAAAATCAGTTTTCTTTTTGATGCAGACATCAACTACTTGACCAGTTGTGTACAAATCCCATTAGCGTCTTCTATCGTCTCTGAACGTTACGCAATGTTCAGCTAGAGAGATCAGAGATGCGCCACCGTACAACTCATGCTCGCTGCCGATCCAAGCTATAACAACATGGCCACTGCCAGCACTCTAAAAATTGAAATTCGAACGGTTAAACGCTTGAGGGTACAGTTAAACGAATTTCCAGCCATGGTATATTCTTTGGTGTTGTTTCAAGCGAGGGCACATCATACTATTTCACATCTTCGAAGCGGTATCTGTTTCTGTACACTTTGCATATAATCATTGTCAAGAACTCGTAAACGCTGTATAGAGGAACATTCGCGCGCAAATATAAATGTGCATTTTTTAAACATAAATAAATGAATTAAGACCCCAAAATGCACATGCTTAAAAATCTTAATCGTAAAAATATCACACGATATTTATTCTGATTTTATAAAAAAATGTAGAGGCTGTTTTATTATGCATATCTGAAGAAGTTAATAGGAATTAACATTTTAAAGTGTTTGCAATTATCAGCGGACTTGCAGATGGTGTACTGATTAAGAAAATGAATGGCTGAAGATTTTATATGAAACATTAAATTGGATGTAATTTCTTTAGTCTTTATTTCACAGTATTTAAAGAGGGCACACAGCACATTAGTGTAAGAGGTTGATATGTTGATATGTCTCCGCATAAAAACTTAATCAAAATAAAATATTTGTGTACAGAAAATATAACAAATCGATGATTTTGAATGAAGTTAAAGTTTTTCAGTTTTTTTTTGTTCAATCAAGATAAATTAGGCATAATGGCTAATATTTTGGATTATGTCTTATAGAAAACGTAAGCGTGTTAAAAATCGAGATGTCTGTTTACAGTACATTAAAACTTCTGCAGGTTTGTACAAGCAAAGAAGCAGGAAACCTTAGGAAATTGCATTGCAAAGTCTAGCAGCCCGATGAAAGAACTATTACATTTTATTACAAATGGACCACCACATATAAAGGCCAAGAGATCATTCGAGGATGAGTGTTAAAGAATTACAACTGTCAAAAGGATAATGTCATAGTAAACGCTAGGAGTGTAAATTTGGTAAATTGCATTACTAAAGGGGCACAGCTAATCAAGAACTTGACGGTGATATTGTAGTCAGCTGAAAAGCAGTTAAACAGAAGAGATTTCCACAGGTGTGCGGTTCTTACAAAGAAGCTTTGTTTATGGAATCTACGTTTAGGTTTAGGCACAGAAACAGAGTGGGGAAAATTATTGATAGTGTTTACAGCCAAACGAGTGTTTCTCGTAAATTTTTGGCGAGGGGGGGCCATAGATTGGAGCTCAGACGAGTACTTTCCATGAGAATAACGATAAAACAGAGACAGGCTCGCAATGTCTTGTATGTGGGAAAAGGGTTGCAGGAAGAGAAATAGGCATCCCTCACTAGGCTACGAAGTCTATTCTGAACTGTCAAGGCAGGATAAGATCTTCCTAGTAGCTCCTGCCCAGATGTGACGGTAATACTTCATCCTTGGACGTACCTGGCTCATATAGGTAGAAAATTGCATCAACAGGTAGATATCTACTGGATCGATAGAAGGATACCATAATTTTTCCAGCGACCTTGATTTGATGTACGTATTCCATTTTAGATCAGGGGTAAAGATCAAGCCCAGGAGCTTGTAAAAACATGGACCTTCCCCAAATTGAGAGCCATTCATTTCAATTGATTTCAGATGGGATCAGAATGTTGATTGTACAAAGAGAGAAGCTTGGTTTTTTAATGCATTTAAAGAAATCAGACTTTTTTGTACCCATTGTACCATCTGCTCAAGATCAGATGTGAGAGAATCAGAAAGAGCCTGGTCGTTTATGGTATATGAGGTGCTTCCATAGATGGTAGTATCATGAGCAAACATATCTACGAAATATGTAAAGATGTGATTTGGAAGATCATTAATATAGATCAGGAAGAGAGTCGGACCCAAAGTAGACCCTTAAGGGACCCCAGAATTAATACTATGAGCTTCTCATTTCTACCAATCAACCACTACTCTTATGAACCTATCAGAGAGAAATGATTTAATAATCGAAAATACATTCTTAGCTATACTATAGCTGGAGATATTATGAAGTAGACCCTTATGCTATACCCTATCAAATGCCTTTGATATGTCAAGAGCAATTGCCCCAGAAAAGAAGCCTCCGTCGAGAGAAAAAAACGTAAGCACAACCGCTGTATATCTAGCAGAACGGAAACTATATTGCACGTCACTAAGAAGGTTATTTTTGCTGAGTTTGTTGACTACTTCTCTATTCAACACAGATTCAAGTAACTTACTCATGACGCACAGGTGACTTATAGGTCTGTACTGAGAGGGAGATGTCCGATCGCCTGCATTCTTAAATACAAGGCTTACCAATGAGATTTTCCAGGGCGTTGGGAAACATTTCACCGTAAGACAACGCTTAAGCAGTTTTTTTAAGTATGGGAATTTCTGGTTGAAGCTTTTTGAGCACTATGATAGGAATGCCGTCAGGGCCAGTTGCTTTACTGGAATCAAGGTTTTTGATTAGCTTTGCAACATCACGCACATATATCTGTATGTCGCATAGTGTGTTTTCTGATAGATATATACATACATATACATATATATGTATATATACATATATATACATATGCATATATATACACATATATACATATATATTTTTTTTTATTTCGAATTTTAGTTAGGACTTTCATGGGATGAGTCTGGTATCTGGTTAAAGAGTCTCGTTTTGTTAGTAATATGTTAGATTGGGCAATAATAACCCCATAGATCTATTTTCAGCCTCGTAGCGAATTTTGTCTAAATTTACCTCAATATATTACAAATAATATTTACCTCATTAGTACATAAAAAAGTGTAACAGTATGCATCATAATACTTGTCTCATGCACTTTATTTTACTAATAAGTCTACGTAATTTCAGCGAGGTCGACTAGTAGCTTTCAAAATAAAATAGACTGACAAAAAGAAATATAATATAAGCGTAAGTTATAGTATAGTGCTATTCAGTTCTCTACAAACATTTATTTTGATTACTCATTTTTTCTCAATAAATTGTGACCCGCTAACACAAAGTATAACCATCGTAAAATTTCATAGTCGGGAAAAAGTAAAGCTGTATTTGTTTTGTTAGTTTTATAAGCGATGCCCAACTGAATTGAAGCATGGCGCTCTGAATTGATTGGGCATCACGGATATTAAATCGCCACTTATTCTTACATACGAACGCAAGCCTGGCTGGTAAACTTTCAATGATCGATCATCCCTGTCAACTAGACTTCTGTTCGAAATGCGTGTCAGGATTGATGGTGTATCGAATTACAATTGTGTTTCCTCTTTGTCCTCTTTGTGCGTGTCAAGTAACCGAATTAAATAATGTTTCTGGCAAGAAATAAAGATTTTCAACCAGACTAATAGGTAAATAAAATAAATTGAACGTTGATAGATAAGTGAAAGCTTATATAAGAAGTTTCCTTTTTCCAGTAGAACAACAAAAATGAGTGGAGGCTTACTATTCAGCGAAGATATGTGGTTTGTCTTGTTTGCGTAAGTTGCAATTGATTGCATATATTATTGCATTTTTACTTGTTTTGCTTTTTAAAATACAAGCAGGTTAAATAAAGGATACTCTCCAATATCCATTTTACATGGACAGAAGATTGACCAAAATGATATTCGAAGTAGTAGTATTGATGAATAAAGAAATATTTATATCAACCAGTGTCTTTCTTATTGAGAGACGCTCAAGGGTACAAAAATAAGAATTGTCCCAGTCGTGAAGGATTTCTCCTCCACCGAAAGAGAACAAGAAATGGAAGTGCGGCATCCGAAGAACAGATGCTGCACTTTGATCCTGACCAAAAGGCCAAGAGTAGCGGTGAACCCGTGGAAAAAGAAAGGGAAAACAGGCAGCTGTAAACGACGAAAGGAAGAGAAAAAAAGATAAGATCGTAGCTTATGGTGGAAGAACGTGATGACGTTAAATTGGCCATGACAGCCCGTGGGTGGCGAGGATACCAATGAAATTCCAATCTACAAAGCAAACAGTCGCCGAACAGCGGGGCGGCAAGTGACCCTATTGAAAAGACGCGTGGCCTTTTTGGAATCGGATTCAGCTGTTTTTATGTCCTCTCAAAAATAATTAAGTTAGGCATCTCTGTTTTTATGTCCTGTCAAGTTCCATTAGAGAACACCCGAATGCCAACAGAGAAAGAAAGACAGCTCCTTTTTTGGGTATAGACCGCCTGGCGAAGATTTGACGGACAGTGATCCCTTAATTCTGATTGGCCAACGACCTGAAACGGGAAGAGACCCAGTCCACGCCCCCACAATATAAGCAGCGAGCCTTGAGAGAGTAAGAGAGAGAGAGCCTTGCTTCCTTGGGTCCGACGAACGAAGATTCCCCCATCGATTGACCCTGTCACGTAGATAATTGAGTTGTCTGTCGGAGAGAGAGAAGAGAAAACCTCGCAGTTAACAAGTGGCCAGTCCCTAACTAAACAGCTAACTGCGATTGTACCCTGATTGAATACAAAGAAGTTTAAACAAAAAGAAACGCTTATTGACTTGGTCCCTTCAATTGTTTTTGCATGACACGTCTGTTTTAGGAAACCGGCCGTGACATCATCGCTGAGGAAACATCAGAACCGACAACCGGGGTCATTCCACCACTGGACGACGCGCGGGTGACGTAAGTGTCACATAACTGGTGTCGATGACCTGTGATACCTCGTTTCGGTAGGAAACGTGCGAACGAATTTCCACGGGCACACAATTTTTTTTCTTTTCTCTCTCGAAGGCACAAGATATCTCTGTGAGAGTGGGAAGGGAAAGTTAAAATAAAAAGAAAAAGAAAACGAACAAAACAAGGAGGGAGAAAAAGAGAGAAAGCCAAAAGTGAAAAAAGAAGAAAAAAGGAAAGAAAGTAAACTCGAAACCAAAGCGCCTATTGAAAAAAAAAAGAAAAAAGAAGAAGAAAAAAAAAACGCCACGAGTGAAGCCAGACGACGAACTTTAATCAACTGATTATAAAGTCTGAACAGCTCGTTGGTCATTCTCATCCACCAGTCGCAGAAGAACACAAGTGCATCAGACCGGGTAAGTCCATTTTTTTTTGCTGGTTCCCTCTTTTGTATGCTTTGCTTTCAGCGGCTGTCTGTGTTTTGTGCTGGGCGCTGTTGCACCTTGTAGGGGGCGAGTGAAAAAAAAATAGATAATAACATAATGTATTCTCAGGGAGGATTCGGGGCGGGTCAGTCGATGGGGGAAGGGTCAGAGCAGACTGTTGAGCTGCAGATGACCATGGAGCGGCCACTGTGGGGAATTAGCGTACCCGCATATGGGGGAGACCCGAGGGGAGTCAAGGAGTGGTTGGTGATAATAGAAAAAAAAAGATTAGTATATGGGTTGACCGATAGAGAAATGGTGCTGCTTGCCTGTGACGGAGCAGTCGCAGCGGCCTCAGAATACATATGCAAATGCCTGGAAAGTAACCCGGGCATAGCCTGGTCAGATTTTCGCGATCAGGTGAAGAGGAAATTCGCCGGCGAAAAGACCACAGTGCAGGCGGTGCGCGAGCTGTCTCAAATAGAGATGGCCGACGGGGAAGATGTGGATAGACTAGTCGACCGCATGCAAGAATTGGCGGTCCTGGCGTATCCGGTGACCGAACACCGCGATATGCCCACAACCCAAGCAATGCTAGTGGACACGATGGTAGATGCATTGCGGGACGATGCGACCAAAATAGAGGTGCTAAAGAGTTGCCCGGACACTCTAGAAGAAGCACGCAAAATAGCTAAGAACTATGCGTGGTTGCAGAAAAGAATAATGGGAGAGGAGTCGCGAAATAGGAGCCGGGAACTGGGGAACAGAATGAGATATGGGGCCGGAGGACTCGCCCGGGGCCAGCCTGGATTGGTGTGCTGGAACTGTGGCGGCGAGGGCCACAGGTCGAGAGAGTGCCCCACTGTCTACGAGAAGACACCCCGACATAATGGGAGAGTAAGAGTGGGCATCGTAAAGACCGAACTGAACGCGTGTCAGAAAGGAGGTAAAATTGACCGTTTCTCCTACAGCCACCAGTCCCACAGGTGTTGGCGGTGTGGAGACCCGAGACATATTAGGAGGGACTGTCCTGACCGAGGAAAAAGCCACCCGGGGGCGAAAGATCCTCTGGAGAGAGGGAATCAGAACCAAACCCCACCCCCTCGGCGAATCTGTAGAGAAAGAGAGGTAGGGCAGACAGGTAGGGTTGGAAAGAAACCATTGTCACAAGTTGCGATGCTCACGGGAGCGGGGTACCAGGAGAGAACCCTGAAACAGGAAAAGAGGAGAGCCCAGGTGTTCCCTCCGCTCACAAAAAAGGGAGAACTCACCTGTAATGTGACGATAGGAGCCACGCAGGTGAAGGCTCTGGTTGACACCGGAGCGATAATATCCCTAATAGACGCGGACGTCTGTCGGACTGTGGCAGGGAGGAGAAGGTTGTACCCGTCGGATGTGGGGCTCAGTCAGGCCGACGGTAGCTGGATGTCGGTGACAGGGAAGGTATGGCTACCCGTTCGAGTGGCCGGAAAGAAAGAGAATTTCCCCCTGTATGTGGTACCCGGGCTATGCAACGAAATGATTCTGGGAGAGGATTGGCTCCGAGCGAGGGGAGCCACTCTGAGTTTTAATCCAGACGCGCTAACGGTGAGAGGGGTGAAGATACCAATAGGTGATACAAGGTCTGTCCCTCTCCCTATGGGAGCTGACAGCAACAGGAGGCTTTCCCCAAGAACGGTCGGGGCCTGTATGGGCAAGGTGGATAGCACCAAGGAACAGGGAGGAAAATTGTCCCAAGTCAAACGGGTAGCGACGTATAGGGTTAATAAGAAGGGAGTAACTCCTACAGATCCAGTAGTCCGAGAATCAGGGTTCCACTCCACCAGCTATAGGAGGTCACGAAGAGTAGGCGCGGCTCGTGAAGAAAAGAGAGTGGAATGGCAGTTGACCGCAGAGTCAGCTGAGGAGTCGAACGAAGGGGATGAAGAGTGTCCAATACCCATCTCCTGGCTCCAGCAAATGGGGAGAGGTGAACCGAGGCTGCCGTTGAGGGGAGCAAGGGATTCCCTGTCCCAGGAGTAGTGTGACGTCCTTCCACCAAGGACCAGTGGGGGTCAGTAGGACAGAGACGGGAGGTTGGAACGACATCTCCAGGTTTAAATGTGGTGCAGCTGTTTTCTCTGTGGATGCATGGAGGGCCCCCATGTGTTCGCACTGTTGGCAGATTGTGTCGCGGACTGACCTTGGAGGTAGCTAGGGACTAAAACGGAAGGCTTCAGGGGGAGGGGCGCCGTAAATAGCAGGAAAGAACTATAAGTAATTGAGAAGTATCTCGCAGTGAGTAAATTGGCCAACGGGGAGAGTAACTTAGCACGAGAAAGTCGCGTATTGAGCGAGGGTGTCTTGGGGGGAATTTAAACTGTCGAGTAGAATATCTTAAAGAAACTAACGGTGCTGATATTGTTCTGTTTTGAAAAAAAAAGAAATTTAGAAATGCTCAGTCGAGAAGGATTTCTCCTTCACGGGACGGGGATTGAATATTGTTAGTGTAGCATTGAAACAGTTGTTGCACTTGGTCTCTGACCAAAATGGCGCTGCTGGGACAAATTATGGGACTGAAGAGCAGGATTGCCTCGGTCGGGGAGGAACTCTCCTTCACTGGATGAGAATAGTGCATGTTGGGTGTGGCGTTAGGGCAGATGCTGTACCTTGTTCTGAGTGAGAGAATGCTTATGGGACAAGTGAAGTAAAGAAAGAAAAAGAAAAAAAAGGAAAGGGAAGAGGTGGGGAAAGGAAGAGAAAAAGAAAGAAAGATGGATATGTGGATAGGATTTGTTCAATGAGGTGTGAGAAAAGAAAATCTGGAGAGTGTTTTTAATTTGCAGATAGCTGGATAAGGATGTGAGGGGGGAGATGATGAAGATGAGAACACCAACGGCCAGCCACGCGTAGCGGCCAGAGAAAAAGAAAGGTGTACGTGTATGTGCGCAGTTGGGTGTTGTCATCGGGGAACCTGTACCCCCAGCATAGTGGCCCCGGGAAGGTTGAGAGACGTGTTATTGAAAATACGGGTTGAGCGACTGCATGATTTAAGGTAGCCTGTGGACCTCGTTAGACAGGCACTGCAGTGCTATGTTGCACTGGGGGGGATGCGCACCACTGAAGCACAGGCGGCCGAGCAGCTGAGCGAAAGGAGAGGCCGGCCGGTGCAGCACCCGGTCCTAACAGGCGTGGTGGAACGAGCGGAGGACGAGTCCGTTCGGGGGCCGCCCAAAATGGCTCTTAAAATTGTAGGAATGTAAACCAGAGACAGAAGAGGAGAGAAAACACATACACTCACACGGCAAGCAAAACAAAAAAAAAATAAATAAATAATAATTTTGCATGACACTTTCATCCTACACCTGAAGACCAAAGATAAACAAAGGTGAAAACGCGCACACACAAAAAAAAAAAAGAATTTTTTTTTCCATGACACTTCCATCTTACACCTGTAAACCTAAGACAAACAGAGACAGAAGAAGAGGGAACCCACCCACCCACACTCACCTAACAAACAAGAGACCTTTTTTTTTCTTTCGTTCCGCTTGTTTTGTTTTGTTTTGTTTTTCTTGTTCTGTTTTTTTTTGGGGGGGGGTTTCTTACAACTAATCCGAACAATTAAAACTCCAGAGACTTTATCACTTTTCTTTTGGCATGCGATTAATATATTCTCGAAAGAGGGGCTGGCTCACGGTTTGCGATTTTTTTCCCCTTTTCTTCTCTCTCTCTCTCTCTCATTGAAACGGTCAGTGCAGTTGGCAATCCAGCCATCTGAGAAACAATCACCTGGCAAAAGGTGTATTTTACGATGTAAAAGACATGTGGATGGGAGGGGAGTGGAATGAGAGACGCTCAAGGGTACAAAAATAAGAATTGTCCCAGTCGTGAAGGATTTCTCCTCCACCGAAAGAGAACAAGAAATGGAAGTGCGGCATCCGAAGAACAGATGCTGCACTTTGATCCTGACCAAAAGGCCAAGAGTAGCGGTGAACCCGTGGAAAAAGAAAGGGAAAACAGGCAGCTGTAAACGACGAAAGGAAGAGAAAAAAGATAAGATCGTAGCTTATGGTGGAAGAACGTGATGACGTTAAATTGGCCATGACAGCCCATGGGTGGCGAGGATACCAATGAAATTCCGATCTACAAAGCAACATTGTGTCCTATCGTATTTGTGTTACATTAATGTTTTAAATTTACATTTAAATGACGATTTTCCATTGTGTTGAGTTTCTTACTGCCTTCTCGGCTTGAAGTTAATTTTTACAATTGACATGAACACAAGATACTTCATTTAAAAGTCAAATATGAAGAGGTAAAATTATAGAGGAATAAAAAGCAAATCAAATAAAGTATAGACTGTTTAAACACTCCTGCTGACAATTTAATTATTAAATAATAACTGGTACATTTCAGTTGACCTCTTTTTTGCTTAAAATTTTGGCACCTTTAACGTCATCTTGTCTGGGTCATTTTGATTTTTTTTTTTATTTAAAATGTTTTCCAATCACCATTCAACTTTTTTCTTCCTCCCTTTCTTCTTCACTCATTTTCCTTAATTCAGACTTGCTTCGACAATCGAGATGTTTATTTCTTTCATTCCTTTTTTAAGCACATTTTATCTTTCTTTTAATAATTAATAATTTGCATATATATATATATATATAATTATTTTTTTACTATAATAATTAAATCCTTACAGACACTAGTTTTTCATCCTTTCGTGAATCTTCCTTTCCCTTTTTCGTGTACCTATTTGTGAATTATTCCACGGAGTTCTGCCTTTTGAATTACTTTGGATGATCTTCCAATTACGGGATTCCCTTGGATTTTACTTGTGTGAATGGAAATTTTAACTAACTTTCTTGGATTCTGCATCTTTGGATTTTACCGTCATTGGATATTTTACACTTCACCAGACTTTCCATTCACGTGAAATCACTTTTTTATTCACCCTCTGCTTCATTTCTGTTATCAAGTAAGATCTATAAATTACTTGTAGTTTCATTTAATACTTTTGCAAGCAAAATCAGATCCCGCATTTTGCTTAATCATACCCTCTGATGAGAAGGAATGCATTTTCCTCGAAACTCCGCGGATTAAGGACTATCCACTTATTTAGTGTGTCCTTTGTTAGATCAAATATGTTTTTAACTCTTTTTCAAAGTGGTTTTAACATGCTTTATTAATTACTTGTTCTTTTATATATATATATATATATATATATATATATATATATATATATATATATATATATACATATATATATATATATAGAGAGAGAGTGAGAGAGAGAGTGGAGAGAGAGCGTTAGAAAGCACGTTCTTTTATACTCATCTAGAGAGAGTTGCAGCTCCGCAAACACTCGGATGACTCTTTTTTTCACTCTTTTTGTGTTTCCTCTTTCTCTCTCTCTCTCTCTCTCTCTCTCTCTATATATATATATATATATATATATATGTATATATATATATATGAGTGTGTATGTGTGTGTCTGTTTGTGTGATTATAATTATAGCCTTAGCATTCCGACGAGATAGAGAGATAAAAAGTAACAAACCAAGCCAGACGTACATTAACGTTTCGTCTTTATTGTTAGAATTCTTCTAGATATATGAATCATATATAAAGAAAATATTGTACTAGTCTTTTGTTTTCTTCGATCCATTTATCCAAAATAATCTGATAATGAAGATGAAACATTGATAGACGTGTAACTTGCTTGGTTGTATATATATATATATATATATATATATATATATATATATATATATATATATATATATATTATATATATATATATATATATATATATATATATATATATATATATATATATATGCAGTAGGGAAAAACACACTTTCAATGCTGTTCTTTTTTTCTATGTACTTAACCGAACGTTTCTCTCTAAAAGTTTGCTTGTAAGAAATTCAAACTTTACGTAGATGTTTAAATCATTTCGAATATTGGATCAAACAACGCCGTTTCGTGAAGATGTTTTATTGACTTAACATCCATTATTTTAATATAAGTAACATGCAGAATTTTATCGTAAATGCTTTTAACTTAGACCACAATAAAATGAAAGATATATCTGAAGTAGAATGAAAATTAATTTATAATTTGTACTTTGGAGACATTAAATTTATAAATGTCGATAAATAGGGTAGCCCCATGGTGATGCTATTAAATAAATGTTGCTTGTGATGCTTTTAGCATTGAATTCAAACAAAAGCCTGCTGTGTTATCTGGGTTTAATATTTGAAGAGAAATAAAAGTAGATCCCTACAGATAAATCATAATTACGTAGGCATTATATTCGGAAAGAATATTAATTTAAGAGAATATATATGGTTTTCGATGATGAAGACATTCTAATTGCTTATTTTAATTTACACATACATACACGCATTACACACACGCACACACATACACTCACACATATATATCGTGTGTGTATTTAGACATCATTCTTTCATTTAAACAAACGTAGTTAAAAACAAGGAAGAGCATCCGTTATATTAGACCGTTTTTAATTTTTTTAATTTTTTCTGGTGATCGTTTTAGTGAGTAGATCGATTAGAAACGCGAAAAGCTGCCTTTAACCAAATCACATTTATTACAGCCCAAACACACTCAAATACTGTTGTAAGCTAACATCCCTACGTGACCTAGTACTGACCACACAGCTGGGTACTCCCACCTACGCACCGGACAGTCACAGCATCCGCACGCATTCACTGCTGCTACTATGAGAAAAATTCCACTGAAAATCTCCACAAGCAATATTCACACATCTTTCCTGAAGACATCTTTTTGGAGATACGAAGAGTACCACCTCAGCTAACTTCAAAGCACACAAACACACACGCACACATACACACACACACATATATATATATATATGTGTGTGTGTGTACTTTTATGTGTTTTTACATTAGCAGGAATATGTTGCTACATATACGAAGGTAGAGTTTGCAAACACTTCTTTTGTATGAGCTGCATCACCTAAATAGGTCTCTAGTAACTAAAACTAGTTGAACGAAACATGCTCATGATTGTGCAGCAACATATTAGTTCTTATGTAATAAGAAATAAAAAGTATTCCTTGCGTTACTTCAGTATAAGCATTCATTAAATTTCATGATATATATGCATATATATATATATATATATTCATATATATATGCATATATGCACACACACACACACATATATATATATATATATATATATATATATATATATATATATATATATATATATATATATATACAGGGTGTCCGTAAAGTTACTGTACAGTCTTATTGTTTTATTGTATTATATTTGTATTAATAGTTAATATTTATTTTTTTACAAGTTTATTTAATCAAAGACTGTATAGTAACTTTACGGACCCCTCTCTCTCTCTATCTCTCTCTCTCTCTCTCTCTCTCTCTCTATATATATATATATATATATATATATATATATATATATATATATATATATCAGGAATGAGAAATAGCAACTATAAATCACCCCAAAATATATAAAATGCATTTGAGCATGATTACGAGGACCGAAAATTAGAAGAGCATTACAATTGATTTTATTTTTTATCTTTTATTAAGCAATTTTGACTTTTCAGATGAAGTCACTAAAATTTAATGTACGCATTAATAAAATGTTATCTATTTTGAGATACAAATAAAATAGTCTATTTAGTATTTAATTATATTTTTATTCATAATTAACATATATATATTTAGGTATATAAGATTAATACTTATAATGTACACACATATGTATATATAACATATGTTTATATATATTTATGAAATTTCATACGAAACTAATTACAATATATATATATGTATATATATATATATTTAAAGTCTATTATCTGTTGATAGCAATAAATTTAATATCTATGTATATTTCAGTTTTATTATTATTTTATTAAATTCATTTTTTCGTAAAATATAATTATATATTGTCATTTAATACTTTTTCATTTAAAACATTTCAGTATAAAAGTATTGGTATTTATGAGGTTTACTTTTCAATAATCTAAGTTGAATTATAATATTCAATTATATGATAAGCTGGTATGTCTATTAGTTATCGTTCCATGATTATATTTTATTCATACTAATTTATTAAATTCAAATATGTCGCAAATTATATTTTTCTATTGTATCTTAATATATGAAATAAGTCACATACTTAATTTGTTGTATATTGTATCAGTAAAATCTAAAGTAATAATAAATTATTGGATATTCTTAAAGTTATTTTATTAGTATTTTTTAATTGTGATTATTATCGACATTTTATACTTCAATCTATCATATATTTATTAATTAAGTTATATATATTTATATATATTTCAATTTCATTTTATTTTACTTTAGATCTATTATTAAAAGAATTAAAATGTTATTTTAATTTCAGATATCACATATTTATACACATATCAGCTTAATATTAATTTAAGTTAACTAATTAATACTATTTTATTTTTATACATTTTATCTATCTATTTTTTAATTTAATCATTTTGAAAGTTTCATTTAAAAATTAACTTTTTTTCTCTCTATTAGTTATGTAAAAATAGTCTTCAACCAATATTCATAATCATTTCACAAACAAGTTAAATTGTTTAGTACAGTTTCTCCTGCTCATCCTCTCCTTTTTACGTTATAAAACTCGAGAACAATCATAGTTTCACTTTAATTTGTGTTTAAATGTACAGTTATCATATTATACTTTGTGATAGTGATTATTTAATGATTCAATTCTAATTTAGCTTTTATTTTTGGAGAATTTTTATAGTTATTATAATAACATTTTTATTTGAAATGTTTACATGAACTAATATTTAACATGAGTAAATATAGCATTTGAATTAACAGTTAGATTTTTTCATCTCTACACCCTCAATACTGTATATTTATATATATTTTATATTATTGTTTTATATATTTACTAGCAAAAGCACCTCTCGTTGACTGCGAAAGCAGACCCTACAATTTTATCATACCATCCCTATTTAAGTTAAAACATACTTATCAAAGTATTATTATGTACATCTATATCAAAAACATTTGTAAATGTTTTTTTTTTATTTTAATTTTTTATTTCCATACTTTGTGGACCAGGCGCGAACGCAGACTCCACAATTTTAATGAACCACCGTTTTTCCAGATCAAACATACCCATTCCTGTGTCTCGATACATCTTCTATCATTATATGTAATCAGTTTTTTTAAAATAACCAACCATATAGGAACCTATTCGTGACCAGACACACCCAAACACAAACACACACACATTCAGCTTTATATTATAGATATTGTTTATATATTTATCAAAATAAAATTATTAACGTTTTATTAATATTATAAGAATATACTACCTACTTTATTATTAATGGTTCATGGTGGATAGTTCACTTGCAAGGTCGAATTACTTCGATACAATACGTTAATATGTTGACTGATCGTTTTCGACCCTAGTTTGGTCGAAATGTGGATGATAATCTCACTTTCATGCATCATAATGATCCCATTCACACACATGGCAATTCAAAATGTTCCTTGAATAACATAGTATTCTGTGTTTGGATCGTCCCTACACAATCTTCAGACATTAATTCTATTTAAAACGTAGACATTACATCGGGCAGCAGCTATGGCATGATAAAATTTCTTATCCTGAAGAACTTTGGACAAAAATTAAGGAGAAGTGGGATGCCTTTTCACTGGAGTATTGCTGCAGACTAATTCGAGGAATGCCAAAAATATTACCGTCTTTCAAATTACAGAATGGCTACGCTACTAAATATTAACTACTTTATTGTTCTACTTGTTATATTTGTGTGTCATTAATGTTCTTAAGTTACATTTAAATAATATTTTTTTCATTGCGCGAAGTTTCGTTTTGTTTCTTGATCTGAACTTATTTTTGTTTTTGATAGACATGAACACTAGGATACTTCAATTACACGTCACATATAAGCAATTAAGATTATAGAGGAATAAAAGGCAAATAAAATGAGGCATCGGTTGTTTTAACAGTTACATGCAATTTAGCTTAAATTTGCAGTTTTTGAAAAAATGACAAGCGCGGACTTTCTTTTTGGAATCACTATCATATACATAGTGTTAATATTATATTATATTATATTATATTATATTATATTTGGTTTAATTATTGGGTTTATTGTGATTTACGACTTCCAGCTTATTATACCTTATTTGCTAATTTTATTGAATATATTTATTTTTATAAAAAATATTTAATTATCAATGATTTCATCGTTAATTGTAACATAATCCATGTTTCTTATTAGGTTTTAATCGTGGCAAGATATACTTAGATTAATGTTTTGAATTATTTCATCTCATTTGTGTGAAGGAATTTCTTAGATATTATTCTATGATATGATTTCAGATTGCACAGGTTACATCGTCCAGATTTATTTCAAAAGTGTTTCTTATCACTTCTTAATATCGACAGTATCAATTTGAATTCAATTTTTTTTCTTTTTTAATTCCCTTATTTAATTTGCTGATAATGCTGTTTTCTTATTATCATTAACTGTTAGTATTTTTCAAGAGGCTATATAGTTGTAGAAATCTATCTTTGAATCTAGACTCAGTGACCTTGGTTATTTTATTATCTATTCAAATTTATATTTTATTTTAGAAATGAGAAATTTGCAATCTAGCGGACATTCGTTAATATTTTCACAGTCACAAAGTTAATTCCTATAAAATAAACATATGGAAGTAAATCGCAAAACAATGCAGGTGGTACTAAGCATGCGAAAGGTCACTTTATTGTTAGTTAAAAAATCTATATTTTATCATCTGCAAGATAGATTACTACCACCTATTCAAAATATAGCATTCAAATCGTAATATGTTTCGGCTAGTTCCGTGAGCAACTTTTTTGATTGTGCAATATTCATTAAAACGTTCAGAAAAATAGAATCATTTGACAACTCGCAACGTTTTGCGGTCTTGTGTCTCAAAATAGATACAGTTAAAACAAATCCAGATAAACAGAGAGTGCATGAGCAATAAAAATATTTTCCATTTAAAATCAATAGTGAGCACCTCCCTTCTAAAAAGTATGGTATTCAAATAGTAAACTTCTTGGATAAGCGCTTGCAGCAACTATATATATATATATATATATATATATATATATATATATATATATATATATATATATATATAATATATATATATATATATATATATATATATATATATATATATATATTTGTCACGCCATCGATATCCGTTGAGAATGGCAGAAGGCGATGACGTCCAAAATATAAACTGGGTTGTAGTGAAGCGCTAACGGGTGGAAAATGTTGATATCTTTTTCTCGAGACAACAATAAAAAATATCTAGAACATGGAACACATAGAAACAAAAAGACTAAGATAGGTTAAAACACTTGTAAGGTGTTTTTTAATAACATATAAAATTTAGTTAAATATATATATATATATATATATATATATATATTACTTAAGTTTTCATCTCACTTCTATATAATAAGTAGGGTTGTACTTACAGCATATTCTTTACATTATTTTGATTCTCGAGTATATATCCGACACAGTTAGACTAAGATAATCAACCGGAAACGAGATCAGTCTATATAAAAACATAAGATATTAACGGATATATACTGAAGAGTCAGAACAATGAAAAGAATATTCTGTTGTTACAGCCTAATAAAAAGTTTAATATAATAGTCGGTAGGGAATTGTCTCTATAATAATAAATACGGAATCTGTATAGATTAAACTATCATATTTATGTTATTTGACGACCGATCAACACCGATCGGCATCATAATATATATATATATATATATATATATATGTATATATATATATATATATACATATATGTATATATATATCATACAATATATCAATATATGTGTGTGTGCTTCTTTCTTCCACCCCTTTCTCATTCTGATTTCCTTGATGTGTTCTTATATATATATATAACGGCATAGCAACTCGATCTTATAATCGGTGATTGTAATATAACCAATTTGAATCAATTCCGTCCTTCTAACACATAGGTAATGATATAAATCGCAACTCACAAAGTGTCTCGCCGCCACCATTCGAATTTAATCCATTAAAAGTTAAGGATTCTTTTGAACAGTAATAACTAAAACCAATGAGTATCTAGATAATTATATAGGAGGCGCAAAACAAACACCGAGAATACACGGTTATTTTACTGCAACAAGTTCATACGCCATCATCATTGACGACCTGGTGTGATTTCTATATAATGTTGCCTTTTCCGGGTTATAAGAGTGTATTACGAGAGACAAGGTCTAACTTCATTTTAGCAATGTTTTGGACTACTAATAGCCTTAGCGTAAACCTAATGTAATTCTTTGAGTGAATAAAAAAAAACGCATTCATTCCGCTGATGCTTGTATTTACAATGGAAAGTTCGGAAGGCGGAAAGTTTATAATGGTTTGATTGTTGAACTACAAATAGAGACAAACTTGATCGCATTTTCATTCTATGTCACTTTCTCCCATCTCTTTTTCTCCTATTCTCCTCTCCTGCCCTATCTCTGTCTTATATATATATATATATATATATATATATATATATATATATATCTGTAGAAATGTCATTTCTTATGATATATACCAATTTTTTTTCTAATAGGCTAAATGTAATAACAGAGCAATATTGAGAATAAATGACAAAAAACTATATTCCAAAATTCATGATGTTGACCATCTTACAATTTATTCCCTTAATTCAGTTGACTTTTACAATTCTTTGGCAGTATCTATTTCGTAGGATGAAATCAATCATTTAATTATTATATCAATCAGTGAATTTATTATGTCTTTTACTCATCAGAAGAAATAGCAACAATCAATCCGTCAAAAGGAAATGGAGTGTGATCTGACATGATGAAAATTCGAAAATATGTTTCCATTACGCCATTTTGAATTTCATCAAATAAAGTCATAAAACCAACTATACATACTTACTATCTCCATTAATTTATTAATCTTGTACCAAAATGTTCCATTTAATAATTAGTAAATTTATAAATTCTAATTTGTGTATACATACTTATGAAAATAACATCAATACATTATAAGCAACTGGCGGAGGTACCCGGCGTTGCCCGGTTGATTGTAGGGGTGTGTAAGGGGGTGTAAATAAAGAATAAGCGGAGTAATTACCCTGGTTATTTTTTTAAAGAATCCATTCATTATTTAGTGAAAAGACCCTTGTTTTCGACTGTAATTTAATTAAATTTATTTATATGTAAAAAAAACTAATATGTATTAAAATCAAAAATTAAAAAAAATTGTTTTTCTTTAACTACCATTATTAAACATTGGAAAATTCACCAAAAGTTTTTTCTTTTTCATAGATAAAGTTAGAAGCAATTAGAAAAAAAAATGATCGATCGTTCCTTAACTTTTGGACGCTACTATATATATATATATATATATATATATATATATATATATATATATATATATATATATATATATATATATATATATATGTATATATATATAATTCCATGTAAAATCGGATTCAAAGCTAAATGAATTTAACATGTTAAATAATTATGAAAAAAAACAATGCTACTGTTTCGATCAAGTGACTTAATCAAGTAAACTTTACTTTCAGTTTCCATCAGAACATAACTATTAATGATGACAAAGAAAACGTCAATTTTTTTAATTACAATTAAGTACACTGGTCACGTTCTAATAACCCCTGTACTTAGAGAAGAGACGAAAGGAAAAATAGTGGTTAAGAGCGAATTAATGATGGTAGAGAAAGAAAAAATCGACAACAATAGTTAGTTATCAAAGTAACACGATACGTTTCACTAAATAGATTTCACTATAAAAAACATTAACTTTAGGTGCCAGAATTATAATGTTAAAATTAGAATAAAATAAATAATTTATAATTGTAAAAGCTTAATATTTGATTTCTTTTAATTTCATAAATTTGACTGAATAAAATTAATAGGTTAAAAATTAAGAGGTAATTAAAATAAATATTTTAATTAATTAAAGATAGATTTTTAAATCATAAAAGACAATTTCAAATCTATTTTAATATAAAAAGTAAGGAATAAAAATGATAATAAATATAGATATATCGCTAAGATAAATTTATAATAGTTTAAAAATAGGGTAATTGTGTAATCCTCATCCTTGGGTAAGGTATAAATTCTCTGAATAGATAAAAATATATAAAAGTAGCAGCCCGTTCAGCTATCATATAACAGCCCACGTGAAAGTAGAATCAAATAGAAATGTAAGGAAAAACCAATGAGCATTATGACATTGTGGTGATTTAATATTTTACGACTACATAATATTGTAACCATCATAGAATATAATATGAAGCAAACCAGTAAACTGAGCATGTATTTTACAGCATAGAATAAGCATATGCTTGACTAAAAAAAGACATACACAACGAGGCTGTTTAATTGTCAATTGTCTCTGGCAAGATACGAACTGCATGCACCTTAGTTCATTGCAAATGAGAAAGTTTCAAAAAGCGTTGGAAAGAAATCCATTTAGTGTCGCCATAAGCGTCTGAGTAATCGCTGTTTTGTTTTTGTTTTTGTTTTTTAACTGATGTCAGCGTCTGGCTTTGAGGTGTCAGGATTTGGCCAGACAATCTGATTTTTATGAAAGTACAGGTCGATAAAACAGTTCTGCTAAGTTCTCCACAGAGGGTTGTATCTGTGTAGGATACCATATCATTACTCTACAGGTTTTGAATCTTCATCCATGTTTTCTTCTGAAAACCAGTTTGGTTGCCGTAAGGACATGAGGAGATTCGAAAAAAGTTTTTTATTAAGACAGATACCCGAACAATGATAAAATACACACTAATGACAGACTTACAAGTAGAAAATGACAGGAGAGGCTAAAATATGTAGAGGGAAAGCCTTTAACACCTATTAATTTGTGTGGAGAATTCGATAGACCATGTGTATAGAATTTTCCTAAGCACATTTTCATCAGAAAAAGCATACACATCAGGGAACTATTGGTATCTTTTTAGTTTACTGTCGTGGGTATTATACACAACTCACAAAAAATGTTCGACTCCAAACAATAGAGATGACATGAATACAAGTGCAAGGCGATGAAGTGCAATTCTTGTGGTTATCTTAGGATGCCTATTTGTCGCTGGATCAATTGATGCTCACTTTAAGCAAAAGGACTCCAGTATTTGAACATCTTTTTTGAGAAAATTCCTTTAACTAAACCGCATTATAACTGAGAGGGGATGGAATTGCTCAGGTTACCCTATTCGAGAAAACAACACTAAATATATAGGGATTTACAAGGAAAAGCTTTTTTGTACAAGTGTAATTATGTAGAAAAACAAAATAAAATATAATATATATTATTTCAGATATCTATAAAAATGGAAGAGCATTTGCTATACATGAATAAAGATTCATGTACTTTGAAAACTATACTAATATCATAAACATTCCAGTTGCTTATTCTTGAGGTGTAAACCAAAACCGAAGGGAAAACGAAATTGAGAAAAAAAGAATAATTAGTGATAATTGCCTAAGTGAAAAATGAAGATAATAAAATAATAATAAAACGATTATGAAATGATAAAAATCAAAATAAATTATTAATAGTTTTCTCAGAATAGATTTGGAGTAATATTTTCATATAAATTAATATATATTATAATATAGGTCTAGCGCGTATCGCTAGCTGGCAGAGAATATACATTGTCTTGGTATTCTTCACAACGAATGCTGGCTGCGGCTGCAATTGGTTCCGGTTTCTTAATGGTGGTTTCGAGTTCAGCCAACAACTTGACTGTAATTAATTCGTTAATCGATAAGTATTCTCGCAACAGTGCAGTAACATCCCTCTGTAAGTCTACTAAAAAGACACACCTTTATGTTTTGCCGTTAGCCTCACTGAACGGTATAGATAACTTCCATAAATTGGCTGAGTACACGAAAACCGTCTCCTTAAGGTGAAGTCGCCGGCTAATGAATTTTTGACATAAAACAAAAGGATTTGTAACAAACGCTGTATACAGGTTCTGCTTCATTTCATTTCAGTCTGATTCATCTCTTAGTATTTAGTACACTGCATGGGCTCCTCTCGTTTACCTTAGGATAACTTTATGGATAACTGCTGCTGGTTCATTTATTTTGCACAGTTTAAAGATACGGTCAGCTTCCTCAACCCATTCGATGACAGACGGTCCAACAATGGACCCATCAAACTTTAGTACTAAGCGAATCTCAAATCTGTTCACTTTTTAGTCACGGCTTATCAAAGCAGAAAAAGCTAATGATTAAATTACCAATTTCTAGGGTAAATGTGATTGCACCCGACCACATAAATAGCATGCTTTCTTCCAACTCTTTCCCTTGTTTTATGTCCGTTTTTATTCATCTGTCCCATTGGCATAGAAACGGCGACAGTCTGCGTCACTTACGTTACCACAAAGCATAAAACAAACTGAATCTCACCCTGTTAGCTTATCTTTCTTTTCCTTTTTTGTTACATGACTGACCCTTTAAAGTACACACACATGAAATACAAGTAAGTTAGGATTGCCCCTACACTAAGAAAATGTAAAGCCAGATGCAAGTTCTCTAATACAGATTTAATAATAAACCACATGGATGAGCTGAAACCAAAAAAGACAACAGATGCTAATAAACACAGCCAGAATATTTAGCCAGGATTTCCGAATAGAATTCTAAATGAAAAAGGGCATAATTTTGATGAGTTGGAGAAACTGAAAGTAACGGAAGGAATGGAATTACCCAAACACACTTAGATGAGGACACATGTGAACATGATAGCTAGAACTATTTGGGAGTTCTGGAAGCAGACATGATCAAAGCAGCAGAAATAAAGAGAAAATATAAAAGAAAACATTGAAAAGAAATAACTCAGAAGAACGAGAAAGCTTCTCAAAAGTAAGCAATATAGTAAAAACATAATACAAGTATAAATACGTGAGCAATGTGACTAGTAATATAATCTGGGCCGTTTATAGTTAATATCAAGAACTAAGGCATCTCGACCAAAAGACTAAGAAAACTTATAACTATGCACTACACCCAAATGATGCTGATGACTAACTTTATGTTATAAGGAAATATAGAGGAATAAGACTGGTTTGGATAAAATACTGTGACACAAAAAACAATTAGAAAAATACACAGGAATGACAAAATGTATAATAATTACCACAGCAAGAGACACTGAAAAAGGAACGAACATTACAGAAGAAAAGAGAGTAAAGAAAAATAGAAAAAGAAACAGCTACACAGGCGATTGATAAGAGTGACAATAGCTGAAATTAACGGAAAAAAAACTAAATATAATTAGGACTAATCGTAACAAGGAAAGGATCGACAAGGCAAATGAGTCAATAAATTCAGACTCTGTTGGAAACAGACCAAACAATAAACCACATATTATGCGAATGCTGCAAACTAGCTCAAAAGAATCTAAAAATTGACAGAATCAAGTGGGGACGGCAGCACACAGGCAATATTGGGTACGCCTGCATCTTGAACACCAAGACAAATGGTATAAACACAAATTGACAATAGTACTTCGAAATGAAAGTCACAAACTTCTATGGAACATGAAGTATACACACGAATTTCATAATAGCAAACAAAATATAAAAGTTCTGCCAGATTGTAAATTTTCACATTCCAGCAGACAACAAAGTAAATATACAAAAAGACAGAGAAGTAAAACAAGAGCCCGAACTGGTTAGAAAGATAGGGAAGATGAAGAAAGTTAAGATAACAGCAATAATAGTACGAGAACTAGGAACAATGCAAAACATATTCGAAAAAAGAATATTAGAGATTGGAGTCAATGGATGGTTGAGAAGAAACAGCTGATACCAATCATGAAAACGACTTAAATATTAAAGCAATTTCCTGAATACGGACAATAACACACATGAGCCACAATAGCGCACGAGCATATGGAAATTACTACAGAAGTAAAACAATAGAACCACTATACGGAAGCAAGAAAACAGAAGCATCACCCACCTATTAGAACAAATAAAAGACGGAGGTAATTTACATCAACAGGCACGAACAACAGTTGTAGAGTGTCGAGGAGAATAGAAAGACCGGGGAGTGAAATAACTAGAAATACCTCTACGGTGTGAGTGCGAAAGCACCTGAGACCTTGTAGAGACTTATTGCCACCAAAATTCCAGTGAAAACCAATGGTCACTACCAACGAGAAATCAATGGTAAACAGCTGTTGCTATGACATGGATACATTTGCAAATGCTATCGAAAGAGGTGGAGAGTACTGAAAATATAGGGGAGCTAAGCTAAGTGTGAAGTTAGATAAGTGTGAAGAGAACTTGAACCTTAAAGGTGATTTATTTATACTCACATTCAAGTTGAGGATCATGTTGCAATTGAGGTACCATTGACAAACGACTGTTTCGACAACGCTAACACATTTGAAAAGGTTACCAAAAAAGTGGGAAGACTCTAGAAAAAAACCTTCCTGCTTTTTGGTAAAGGATGGTCTTTGTGAAAACTCTTAGTGACTAATAATAATAATAAAAACAACAACAATAATAATAATAATAATAATAAGATGATGATGATGATGATGAAGAAGAAGATTATGAAGAAGAAGATTATGAAGAAGAAGAGGAAGAAGAAGAAGAAGAAGAAGAGGGAAAAGAGAAAAATAAGAACCTCTTTAATAAACTACTTACTTAGGAACCAGTTTACTAAACATGTAAAATAACTTGACTACACAACTGAGACAATAGATATACCTCTACATCACAATCATGAATTGCTGCTGAAGGAACAGAACAATGTCGGAAAGGAAAAAAGACGTACGGCGTGTTATGTATAATACAAAATATCCTAAAGTACGTAATAAAAAATAATAACATAAACTTATAAAAGATCTAAAACCAATCACCTATCTTTACATCATCAACGTTCTGATCCCCATCTGGAGTCAATTGAAATGAATGGCTCTCGTCTTGGGGAAACCTCATGTTTTGACCAGCTTCTGGGCATGACCTTTACTCTTGATTGTAAATGGAACACGTACATCAAATCTGTTGCCAAGGCCGCTGGAAAAATGGTGGTATCCTTCTATCGATCCAGTAGATATCTCATTGATGATGCAATTCTCTATCTATATAAGAGCCAGGTACGTCCAAGGATGGAGTACTTTTGCCACATCTGGGAACTGCTAGAAAGCTGCTAAAAAGTACTTGTTCTACCTTGATAAAGTTCAAAAATACACTTCTTAGCCTCGTAGGAGATGTCCTTTTATCTTCCCTGCAACCTCCATCTAACAGAAGAGATGCTGATGTATCGTTATATTCATGACAAATGTTCGACTAAGCATCTATCTATGGTTCCCTCTTTCCAAACAGTCACAAGAAACACTCGTCTAGTTGAAAACACTATCAATAAATCCCCCACTTTATCTGTGCATAAATCTAAACGTAGATTCCATGAACAAAGCTCCTTTCTAAGAGCTGCACGTCTGTGTAATTATCTTCCGTTTTCCTGCTTTCCAGCTGACTACAATATGGTTGTCTTCAAGTCCAACGTAAACAAATTCTTGATGAGCCGTTCCACTTAAGTTAACAAATTTACCGAATGTCCATTACTAACGATTACTACAGTGTCCAAAAGACTACTGTAAACTCTTAACCCTTATCCTCGAGTTGTCTGCGGCCTTGATAAGTGGTTATTCCTATGTAAAAAAGATGGTCCATAAACAAGTTAATGCTTAAGAATGTACAAGATATCCGATATGATTATTATATTCATTTAGAAACAATAGGAACATGCGGACTGTAACTAACCGTTGGATGATAACACCTGACTGAAATACGAATACAGCGAAACATCCTTCGAGGGGATTCTATATAATCACTACATTGTATAATATGCATGATGTAACTAAACTTCATATTTGAACATGTGTTGCACGATACAAGTTTACAAACTAAGAACAAATAATAAAGCATTTCTTATCTATGGATGATTTGAAACTATTCGCAAAATGTAATATACATTACATTAAATGCAAAGCTCATGAATACGACAAAAATATTATACAAGACGTTTAAAATGAATTTCGTAATGGAAAAGTATGTAAAACTGAAGATAGATAGAGAACAAGGCGTATAGCCATTAGTCGCTTGTTCTCGTGTAATGAATGAATGCGTGAATGTAGGATTTATTGGAATGCTTAAAGATAAACTAAAATGACCGAAAAATAGGCTGAAATGACTTAAATAATAAAAAGTAAATGGCTTAGAATGACTTTAATGACCTTAAGAATGACTTGAATGCTTAAAAAATCAGGATTCCTTAAAAAATAACTTGAATGATCTGGAGAATGACTTGAATGGTTTCGAGACTGGCTGGTTGTAAAGTGAGTGATCATTTTACATTAAATTAATACAGAAAAGTGATCTCCCACTTTATATCATAAAGTTACAAACATAAGTACAGCATGTAATAAGAACAGAACTTGATCTTGACTAAAAGGCCAAGAAAAGGGTATTTATTTGCTCCCCCACCAAGCAAATTAGGCACAAGGCCGATTTTTAATGTGAAGAGTGAAGGGGAAATGGGGACAACTCCCCGGGGAGTAGGGGAGCTGGATAGTGACAATTGGTATGAAGGGCTACCCCTACATTGACCAAGGTGATATTCATTTGCTCCCCCACCGAGCAAATTAGGCACAAGGCCGATTTTTAATGTGAGGAGTGAAGGGGAAATGGGGACAACTCCCCGGGGAGTAGGGGAGCTGGATAGTGACAATTGGTATGAGGGGCTACCCCTACATTGACCAATGTGATATTTATTTGCTCCCCCACCAAGCAAATTAGGCACAAGGCCGATTTTTAATGTGAGGAGTGAAGGGGAAATGGGGACAACTCCCCGGGGAGTAGGGGAGCTGGATAGTGACAATTGGTATGAGGGGCTACCCCTACATTGACCAAGGTGATATTTATTTGCTCCCCCACCGAGCAAATTAGGCACAAGGCCGATTTTTAATGTGAGGAATGAAGAGGAAATGGGGACCAACTCCCCGGGGAGTAGGGGAGCTGGATAGTGACAATTGGTATGAAGGGTTACCCCTACATTGACTAAGGTCTTATCTGTGGAGTCGCCACTACATAGGGTCTTTGCTTGCAGTATTTGCCGGAGCAGATACTACACTTTGAGATATTAAATCCTTTATTCATGTTAAAATACATTGAAAATTCACAATGAACAAAAAACTTAGGCACATGGTCAACTCAAAAGGGGGGATTGTGGGTGTCGTTGGTCATCCTTGTCACTCCAGAACTAAACAAAATCTAAAGTTTCTCCCAGCTAGTATCTTTCACCATAATACCACATTCACCCTTTCATACTGGGGGACATCCTACTTACACTTTGATCTTGGCCAAAAGGCCAAGAAAAGCTTAAAAAGCTAAGAACAGCATCTATTAACAGACCATTGATCTTAACCAAAATGGCCAAGCACAAAAGTGTTACGGACAGACCAACAGACCGACCGACCAACGGAGTGACTTATAGAGTAACTTGCACGCAACTAAAAATATTGAGATGCCGGAAGGCATGAAATTGCTCAACCAAGAAAAAAAGAAAGCAGTTGGCGAGCATAATACTTAACTATTTGATTTCTAGAAACAAATACACTATAATACGCAAGAGTGATAGAAAATTTACGGAAAGGCATACCTGAAAATAACAACGAACCCTGAGAAACACAACTACATAATAGAAAAAAACATTTGAAGAATATACATTTAGGCAGTATTACTCTTAAGGTACACCGGGCATTTTGTCGATTGGACCAACGAAGAACTTGATTAGAAGACGGGGAAACTAATAACCATTGTCAATGCATTCACCCTTTAAGATGATACTGACTAAATCAACGTAAAAGGAAATGAAAGGAGAAGAGCAATGGTTTTTATAAAAGCAAGATTCACGATCCAATGACTTATACAGAAACAGCGAAATCAGTAACCAACAAGTAAGAAGAAAAGAAAATGAAAGAAGATAAACAGTTACATAAATGATTCATAATAATGACAATGGAAGAGAATATTTAAAACACCAGCGCAACTCTAAGAAACAGACACATGTAGTGAGAAACGGAATCCTTATTGATAACAGCACAGAACAACGAAACTAGAACTGACTACATCAAAGCTAAATAGATAATACCCAGGAAATCTATAAATTGAGTACAATGTAACGAAACGGTGAACAACATTTTCGGTGAATTCAGTAAACTAGCGCCAAAACAATACAAGATAAACAACTGCGTGAGGAAAGCATGACACCTCGATTGATGCAAATAAATGCACTTCAAAGAGTAATATAACAAACATCTAACAGAGACATTACTGAGAAACAAAAATCTTTAGGACATAAAAGTACAAATAAATAAATTGATCCAGGCAATAATATAATAATAACAAGAAAAAAAGAAAGTACGAAATTGTAGATTTGGCTGTTTCGCCAGACCACAGGATCAATATCAAAGAGAAAGTAAAACGAGGCAAACATGTAAACTTGACAGATAACTGCAAGGTATGTAGAGCTCGACAAAAATCAACAATGACTGTAGGAACCGTCGCGTAAACATTGATAATAGAGTATGAGAAATTGGAATGAATGGAGAAATTGAGACTTTACAACGAACGGTTATGATACAACTCTTTTTAGTTTAGGTACACACATTTCAATGTCCACAATAAATTAGTAATTATTATATATAATATTCGGTATATATTTTAATACAATTCTTTTGGGATATGATAATTTATGTGTCTAAGCTAAACACATTAAACTAATTCCGTTATTGCATATTTTATTTATTTAAAATCTTGCAAGCTTTTTTTTTAAATTTTCGTGCCTTCGTTATTCTAACATTTTTTAATTAACATATTTCTATCGGAACAATTCATAAAAACGTCGACAGCATTCGTCAAATGATGAGTCGATAAATCGTATACATGTTTGCGTCAATCGGCACGTTAGCAAAACCAATGCAAATAAGATTTATTCATTTTATACTAATAATTATTATTTTTCTTTCTTATGTTGATATTTTATACGTTTGAGGAAGCAATTAGCTGGAGAATAGATTTAATTAGGAAGTGAATATCAATTAGATGAAATTATACTTGACTTGATGAAACGCCAGCGAAGCTAAATGAGATTTAATAAGCGGGAATTATCCGCGCGGGATTCCGCCGATCTTAATGAACCTCTTTGTTTTGACAACTGAAAACAAATTATGTCTATTTTATTATTATGCAGCTGATTCATGATATTGTTTGCACGGCTTTCCTACAGGGTTATTACTAAAGGAAGTATGCGTTCTCAGAAAGGCTCATAATCAGTGTTTTTTACTAATCACAAAATACGAAAGGTGTTACCACAAAACGTGTCGTACGTCCTGGGCTTCATATAAAAATACGCTTGAAGAACGGGTGAGGGACGTCATTCTCCACAAGTGACAAAATACAAAGATACAACAAATCGAAACAAGTTTCTATATTTTTAGTTTCTAATTATTTTTACATAAGAACTGATACTAAGTATTATTTGGATTATTCATTACTTTTTTCATCTTGAATGTTATTCGCAAAACGTTTCGCCTGATGTAACCGCCAACCTTCTTCAGGCAAGTTTTGTCGAATTCGGAAATCTGTATACCAAATCAGAAATCTGCACAGAATTTCGACCGGAACGTTTTATTTAATGCACGAGGATAGGATGCTCTGGTCTACTCAGCAATGACTGGATAGACGTCCGCTACGACAAGTAGCGTGCTGGGTAATATTTCTGGTAAATACAGTTGTACGTAACACTGAACTGGAAGTTGAAGATTGAATCCTCAGTGCGGGCGATACTCAATATACAATTATGAAATACTTGTAACTTCTAAGCAGTAGTAAATGATGGCACTGCAGCATGTCCCCTTTTTATTAAATTAAGAATTCTGTTTGACATTTTGTGAGAATACCACAGTTCGACAGAAAATTCTCGAGATTGATAATATATCTGGAGAACGTCACAAATTACATTAACGGAATCATTGTGCGAATAACACTCAAGATAAGAACTATGGTAAAAAAATCAGAATATTTCGTATATTTTTTACTGTTTACACTTTATAGGAGTAAGATGCAATCGTTCTGTTGGTACTCTCAGCCTCACGTACGCAGTGAGTTTCCCAACAGCCGCCGGAGGAAAAAAATAAACTTTACCTTACTGCGAAAACGAATCTCACTCTGAACTTTTCCCAATTCTCTCTCGATCGGTGACGGAAATTAGGAAATCCTTGTTAACACAATATCGGAATACTTCCAATAACATGTTATAAAATTTTATTGTCTTCGTCTTGAAATTATAAAAACAATCGCAGTCGCATTCGAACCGCTATGTCTACCTAACCAGTAACATATCATTTGTTGTATTCAACATATTATCTGAGAAATGCCGTTAGTAAAGTAGATACTAAGAAAAAAGAGTGACATGATGTACCCACTTGCATTCATCTTTGTTACGCATAAAACTCAACATAGTTATGATGTTGTTAACATACAGGTGATTTAATTTTTTAACTAGCGATTTTAAAATGGGTAACAACACTTGCAAAGTCTAAAACTCACATGTGATTCAACGACCTGTGGTGGCTTAAGGTTACATTAACAACGGTCAAAATAGAGCTGAGTTGGAGCTTTTATTACGTGAACAATCTCGGAAAATTCCCGATTGTCTTGCTTACTCCATTTGTTTAGTTGATAACTCAAACCATAACAAGGAAAAAAAACTTCAGCTGGGGGATTCGGTATTGAAAATAATATTTGATACTAATATTGTTTTCTGAAGGTAACCATTGATTTAGAGAGAATAGTATTTTTCGTCTAAACTTGGGAAACACTATTTAACCCGAGTGTCAATCCTCAAATGTAAATCAACGTGAGAAGCTTTCGATGGAAAGTTACTTAATTAATATGAACAGGTGATTTTCAAAATTGGCCAATCCGGGTGAATTTAATCCTGATAATGCAAAAGCTGATTAACTAAATGAGACTTCCTTAGCCCTTCTTCGCCCGCTAACTATCAGAAGGCATGTAAGAGTGTATTTTGGCAGTAGTGTCAAGTGTAGTCGAGTCAAGTTGAGTTGAATTGTAATGTAGACTGAGTCTTAACTAACTACTCCACTGAGGCTGCGCGCTAACTACTCCTCTCGTTGACCACAGGCGACGGGAATTCCACAAGAAAGAGAAAATAAAAAGAAACAAATCGTGCGTCACGGATTTTTATTTCTTTTCTGAACGAATTGTTACACGCGACTGTAGATGTTTGCGTTGTTAAAAATGCCCAATTTTTTAATTAATGTCACTGTATAATGACAAAACATTTCAGTCAGAAGTTTTATTAAATAATTAATCCTTGTAAAAACTATAACTAACGACCGGAGTTTTATTTTATTCATTGTATGCGAGACTTGTGACTTAACTACCAAACAACACAGTTCACTTGAGTTAATTTCTTTAAGGAAATAGCTAGCAGAAAAATTGGCACTTATCACATGCCAGATACAGACAGCGGCTCACGTCACAGCTATTTAGCCGGAGACTTTCAGTTTGTTTGCTTTTGTGTTTTTTTTCTTCTCTTCTTCTTTTACTTGTGGACCACTTCTGAGAAAAAAGGAATAACTGGAGTCGCACATCAAACCCTACCATCGTATAAGTTGTTAAGGATACGCTACTGAGCTTTCTTGAGTGTATCGAAATCATAACTAGCTAGAACTACACTTATGTACCGATGAACACACTTTGGAGTTTTCGTCGGGTTACGTTTACGGTTGTTTGACAAAGACGTGACACATTGGAATTATCACCTACTACAGAATTTCTGTTGGCAAAGGAAAAGTGACGTAGAATAGCAAAACTCTACATTGTCTATACACAGAGCCGAGTAATATACAAGTTAGTTTTTTATGTGGATAAAATCCAGCCCCCACAAAAGTATTAACTCTGATTTGCAAATAAAAATGGCATACATCTAGAGGGTTACAGTAAAACTGAAAAAAAAATACACTTTCTCCTAGGCAAACGGTTCACAATTAAATCGTTGTACTTAATCAGCTTTGTTTACATAATGCGTGATAACGCTTCTCTACGAGCAAGGTACTGTATGACCTCTCATTAAAAGACTTATGTAGAGTAAACCCGAGCTGAGAGTTTATTATTCAGATTATTAGGCCAAACATTCACAGGAAACAATAATTGGAACTAAATACTGTCTGTGTGTCTGTGTGTGTCTGTGTGTGTCTGTGTACATTTACCTACGCAATAACTTTCAGTCTACAGACACGAAATTTGATATACAGCGTACTAAGATTTGAGAACATCTTTCTGATCGGTTTCTGACCAGAAATTTGTCTGTTAAGGGGTCAAAGTTCAACGATTTGACCTTTGAGAACTCTACCAAACTCCTCCAATTTTGGGTCTAAGCACTTGACATTTTAGATAAAGCATCATTGGAAATGGAGCTAACATAATAACTGGATTGGAGCTCAAAACAATAAATTTTAAGTGGCCATAATAGGGTTCAATGTTAAAAAAAATGACCGCATTTTTTGTTGTCTTACGGGTTGGCTATGCATTATGATAAAGTATATTGTTTCATGCTCATGTTAATCAATCAAATATTAATGTAAAATAAACCATTTTACTTGAACATATTTTTGTAAGTTTGTGTTCAAACTGTTTACGTGGTATCTGAAGTTTTATTTGTCTAAATTACTAAAGATTGAAAATTTTAAAAACTTGGCTGGAGGTTAAAAATGAATTGACGTTTAACTTATTTTAACATTAGGGAAAAGTAAATATAATATATATGTTTACTCAGTACAAAAAATACAATCTCAGTTATTTATATAAAAAGTAGCAATTTTTCGAAACTTATGGGTCGTTTATGATTGACTTTTTATCGCTTTATAAATATCCGTGTTTTACTTGTGAGGTTTTTAAGCGTGCCTGTTGCTTTAAATTGTCGTAATTTTCCTACATGGATTCAGATAAATACTGACAATTTAAATATTAAAATTTTAAGTAGTTTTACTTTTGTAATACATGACAAGCAAGGATGCCTAACAGTCATGTAGAATACTTGACATGACAGGAATTATTCTTTAAACCGGAATCTTTTCATGGCGATAAGGTAAGCAGCTTGCATTGCCACTGTGCTAGAAAGGTACCTACCTACTTAGCGTTTGCGGTTCTCACAGATCTCGATTAGAGCAATGGGGAAGGTAAATAGCGACGAATTTTTTTTTCTGTTGACAGTCCGAAAATTATCGACAAAATTCAGAGAATGAATCAAATTTTCCGGATACCAAAGAAAATCTAACTATTAGAAGTTAGTAGATGGATTTTGAATGGATCCGTTTATAAACAAAAAAAGCAAAGAGAATGGCGTAAAATAGTCTTCTTTGAATATAACTTCCTCCTTGCCGACTGTAAATAAACATTGCTCGCGTTTACTAGGGAACTGCTATATGCTTAATGAAAGTAGTAAAATGCAATGAATGTTCAATAATATTAATATCCGATTAAGTAAGGGACACGGATAATACCTGTAGCCCGTTTGGTTAGGTGTTAACTGTAACTGTCTCGGATAATTTCACCAACCAGGTGACGGAGCACTTAAGAGACGGATTAAGGCTGATTTCTTTTTAATAATATCACCAAACAAAGGCTGGGCGCGTAAGAGACAAATAGCGACACTGGAATAAACAAATAGTTCGATTACCTAGTGTTCCTTTAAATAATCTCGTAATAAGTAATAAAGAGCTATAAAAAGAAAAATTAGTAAGCGAAATTGGCAAAAGATTCTGCTGACTTATTTTCATTAGGCAAGGACGAAGTTATAAACAAAGAACAATATTTTAACAGTAATCATGAAAATCGATCATACGAGCATGGAGAGATGTAATTGTTATGACTGATGGGATGGTAACAAGGAATCGAGGGTGGATGCATGGGATTAAGAATAAAGCTTCGCGAAACAGCAAAGAAAAATCACATGAAAAATATATGTATAAATTTATCTTGATCAAGATACAGTATAACAGTATAATATGTGTGTAATAACGGTTTTAAGAAGTAATAGATTCTTTATTACTAAAATGAAAATATCCAGTTTCAATTTATTGAATTTCCCAACTCAGAAGCGAAAAACATCAGACTATTTAAATGCTGATATTGTTTTTATTTAACTGATTTTGCAAAATACTATTAACATTTAAAAAGGTGTTCTTTACCAATCAAACTGATATACTTCAACATTGCTTCAGTGAAATTTCTGTAAATACTAAAAAAACATACATTCTCGGCATTTAAACAGTTGACTAAGGTTTACCTTTTCAACGTATCAAAATGTTGCCTTTAAATTTTTATAAATATGCGTTGGGATTCCTTTAATTTACAAATGAAAAAAGAAAGAATTAGTGAGGAAAATGATTTTCTGATGAAGAAAGTATGCAAAAGAAATGTCAAACGGACTATACACTAATATTTTTATTTGAATTTAATCATTCATGTTTTATGAGTGTGAGAATGTATAATGACAATAACCGTTAAATCATTATGCAAATAAGCAAGCACGCAAGATCTTGAACCACAAGAAAAAAAGAAAAAAAGAAAAAAAATAAGCAACATTTAGTGGGGGGAGTGGGTACAGGCACAATAGATGTGCGAAAACGAAGCTGAGAAAGCGAACTGACAAGGCAACGACGACTTAAAAAGCGCATGCGTGTTCGAAGAATTTTGTAAATATAAGGAAATGCGTTGTTTTGGAAAGCCACGGATAAAGATATTTCATATTTATTTTTGTTGGATTGTTTATGCAGCCACACCCACGTTACTAGAGTACTTTAATATCTTGCCCCATCCTAAAAGTCTTACTCGATTCAGAAACTGCTAAGTTGGTAATGAACTAACCAACTTGGAAATATCGGTTTTTCTACAATAATTAAACACAAAAGAAAATTACCAGATATATAAATAAAAGTTCAAAAGTGAATAAAATTGTAGTATATTATTTATGGAAAATATAACAAATTAGAAACATATACTTCTTCGTTCAAAAAAATTTGTTCTGTCTAGACTTGATTGTACTGTTTAGCTTATGAGAATTATTTATTAATTTTTATTGTAATAAAATATAAGTAGCACAGAAAAATAGGTCGACACAAATGGATAGATTTATTACGAATTCAGAAAGTGGTTTCTTTAAAAGGACTCGGTCTGTACACAAAATAGAAGTTGACTTTTAATAAAAAGCAAATTTTTCAGTTCCATTTTGGAAGCGAAATAAATATTAGTTTTAACACAAGATGCAATAGATAATTTCAAAAGTTGAAAAACATTAGCATCTTTTCATGTCGGTTACTCAGAGAAGGTGTCGCCAACAGTAATTGAAAAATAAGATTATGTGCTGGTTATTTAACGGAGTTTAATTAGTGTGTGTAAGATCATACATAACACCTATCATCTGCAAAACGTGTATTCTCTAACTTGAACAATTGTACAGTCTTTTTGCAATCGTATTCGTCTGAAGTTTACTGTCATGATAAAGTCTGTGAAAAATGTTCGAAGTACCAAACATTACTTCCAAAACAATATGCTTAGTATGGCGTGGAAATGAGAATAAAAACAACTACAAATCCTTTTATTCACACAAACCACGACGGGGATATATAGAAGAAACCAAATAACTACATGAATTATCGGAAAAGTTACACACCTCAATTATTTCGGTAATTGTAAGTTTATTCAATCTTAGAATCAGATAATTGTATTATTTGCAACTGCGATATATTTCTCATCGGAATTTGTATTGAAAGAAATCGAGTATTTAGAGGGGCATTACGTGAAGCTTGTAACACCATAACTGAAAGTGTTTCTATGGAACTGATTTGAACTTCGCATACCTAGATCGCCAGTGCTAGTTCTAAACACATAGTCACCGTCACTTTTTTGTTCAAAATAAAAGTTTTACAAGTCAATCAGTGAAAGATTTTGTTATATTTTCCTTCTGTTATATTGAACTAGTTGACAAAAAATGTATAAGTTAAAAGCGGAGAATTTGTCGGTAGGTGGGTTCAAATTACCTATTGATAAAAATAGTTTAATAGAAAAGTTTTCCACGATTGATGATACAAGAAAATCATTGTGTTTTATTTTGTAAACCATCTTCACAGGCAAGGCCAATGAGATTATGTAACAACACAAGAAAAATATATTGATGAACTATGATTTGACCCGGTCAATTAAGGAGTGCGTTTAAATTGATTGTTTATCCTATATATAAAAATTTCCTCTGGACTCAAATATCGTAAGTTTGCTGGAACATATGCCATATACAAATGTATTATGTCAAGCTTATTAGCCACAATCTTAGATAAATTATAAATACATTTTCTGGCACATCCATGTATTTAAATAAAATTTTAGATAACATCCGAGGAGCCACACCAGCACTATCGCATTAATCTACAGAGAAAGTGTCCCGATGTTCCCCCTATTACTAAAGTCCTCCTACTTATCCTAGTAAACACCGCAAGAAAATATACACATGATACAGATATTGTTGTTACACCCTTCGTAACTGATTAATAAAATCGTAGCAAAAACGTTAAATTCCCATTCGCCAATTTGAAAAATACTAAATTCTCCCCAAAATTCCTTCAATTTCCGTCAGCTTATTCCTATTCCAGATTACAATTCTATAAAATTAAACGAATTCGCAGGACTTTATCCAATATGGCGTCTACCGTAAACGATGCTAGCGTTTTACATTAAATAAAGCGATTACTTAGCCGCTCGGTGTAAATTGCTTCTCTTTTTTTTCTCTCTCCCTCTCTATCTCTCCGTTTCTCTTTCCTCTCTCTAAATGTGTTTACATAGAGGGAAATAGAAATAAAGTGGGAGAGCGACAGAGAGAGACGCAGCGACAGAGCAAAAGTTATATGTGTTTACGTTCGAGCAGGTATCGAACCGAGCGATAGATAGATAGATATATAGAGAGACAGATATATTGATAGGTATATATATATATACATATATATATATATATATATAGAGAGAGAGAGAGAGAGAGAGAAAGAGAGAGAGAAAAAACATTAAACTCAATAGGAGCATATGAAACTACACAAAACATATCGTATTTTGGTCCATTTTCTCAGTTTTTGTATTATTGAATTGTTACGAACCAGCTTTCTTATGTTTTATACTAAACTAAAAAGAAATTTTATTTTTATTTGTTGTTGAGTTTATTATTAGTTGTTTACTTTAAAAAAATGATATCCGTTAGTTAGTATTACTAATATTATACGTTTACAGGACCACCGATTATGACAATAGCGTTTAAAATTACATAGTTTCTAAAATATGCCCGATAAAGTATTTCCTGTTTTTCTTTATTTAAAACACAACGATTTAGTCCATCAAAACTCTCACTCTATCTCTCTCTGTCTCTCTCTCTGCCTCTATGTCTCTCTCTGTTTCTATCTTTCTCTGTCTCTATCTCTCTCTGTATCTAGCTAAATGGGTGGGTTTGTTCTCCTTGTTCTCATCCCTTGCTTTGCAGGTTCAAGCCTTCCTGTCTCATTATTACTTTTTTTACACCTCTCTGCAACCGGTCTGGCTACTGCGTCTAACTTTTTACTCTAGCAGCTATTATTTCTTTTTTACGGCTAGGGGCTTGCTCAATATTCTTACTACACTACCTCTTCCCACCCGTTATTGTCAAGGAGAAATTGTCGGGTATCCATTCCTGTAGCCGTTCGTACTATTCGTGTAGGGGTGTCTATTACGAAAGCCGTTCGTAGCATGAGAAGGTTGGGGGTTGGGCAGGAGCAACAGCAACAATGACAGGACTTTAATTTATTTTGTCGAGGTGGGGGGCGCTTCCACTGGGCAACGCCGGTTAGCGGGCCCTGATAGTATGGTATAAATCTGTTTCCTTTTTACATTAAATACAAATACAAATTAATCCCGAACAGGAGCGAACGAGTACCACCTTATCATAACAAACATATATACAAAATTGAAATTAGATTGAACTAGTAGTTCCAAGAAACCGCCAGGGTTTATGTGGTGTTGCTGTTGCTAATTCTTATTAATCACTCTGCCACGAACGAATACCGAATGTTATCATAATGGAAGACAAGTGAAATCTTAGCAAGATTTGTTCAATCATTTCCTAGAAAAAATGAGAACAGACAAACAGACAAAGATTAATATAATATAGTTTGCACTTAATCATTTTGTCGGATAGAGATAGATTTTCAACATTTATAAAATGTATAAATTAGCATTATTACTGAATTCATCAACTTTATTTAGAAATATTTCTACTCCACCGCATTCTAGCTAATCAGAATCAAAATATACATAGTGCCAGAAAATAATAGCTGACATGATACAGATGTGAACACAAATTACTGTTGCTTCTAAGAACTGACCTTATCTTCGAGCTTGCATACTCTAATGTTTGAATGATCGAAAATAGTGTGCGCAGCATGAGGACATTTTATATGCTCCCAATGAATTAACCTGAAGGATTTTATTTATTTCTTAGTACAACTTGAATTGCTGGGTTTTTTATAATCCTTCCTTTTCGACACTCTCAATGCATATGTGAATGAAAGCCGATGGCAGGTTCTTGTAAAAAGTACAGATGAAACAACGAAAAAGTAAAATTCAGAAATTGCTACTTCTGAAATTTCTCTATTTTCTATCATTATAATGTCAGTAACAGATTTATAACATTTGCTGCAACCATGATTTTTAATAAATACGAAAAACACACACATACACACATACACATACACACACACTTCTCTACTAACCCCTATTAATTTCTAACTATGCATTGAACAGATGCCATAATAATGAATTCTGTGCGCTTTGCCATATGAAATGTTGATATTAAATTTCAGCAAACAAAAAAAAATAGAAAAGTTAGAACGTATCAACGACAGAAAGACCGACATACTATAGACTAGAAAAGTTTTATCACACTCTCGCTCCAATCCCATCGCCACAATTCGATTTAGAGTGTTATTTTACATAGGCATAACCACTTATCAAGGCTAGAGACTACTCAAGGACATGGGTTAAGGGGGTACAGTAGTCAATTGGAAATATAGGAGTCGGTAGTAATGGAAATTCGATAAATTTGTTAACTTAAGTGGAACGGCTCATCAAGAACTTGTTTACATTGGACTAGAAGACGGCCATATTGTAGTCAGCTGGAAAGCAGGAAAACGGAAGACAATTCCACATGTGTGCAGTTCTAAGAAAGAAGCTTTGTTCATGGAATCAACGTTTAGGTTTAGCTAGGGATGAAGAGTGGGGGAATTATTGATAGTGTTTTCAGATAGACGAGTGTTTCCTGTGAAAGTTTAGCGAAGGGAGAACCATAGATTGAAACTCATAGATTAAAGTTATGTCCAGCACTTGCCATGAAAATAAGGATACAGCAGAGATAAACTCGCAACATCTCTTCTGTGAGATATAGGTTTCAGGGAAGAGAAAAGAACATCTCCTACGAGGCTACGAAGTCTATTTTTAACTCTATCAAGGCAGGACAAGTACGTTCTAGCAGCTCCTGCCCAGATGTGGCAGCAGTACTCCATCCTTGTACGTACCTGGCTCTTATATAGATAGAGAATTGCATCAGCAATGAGATATCTACTGAATCGATAGAAGGATCCCACCATTTTTCCAGCGGCCTTGGCAACAGATTTGATGTACGTGTTCCATTTAAGATCAGGAGTAAAAGTCAAGCCTAGAAGCTTGTCAAAACAAGAGCCATTCATTTCTGTTGATTCCAGACGGGGATCAGAACGTTGATAATGTGAAGATAAAAGCTTGATTTTAGATGCGTTCAAAATAACAAGCCACCTGCTCAACATCAAAGCAGAGAGAATCAGAGAGAACTTGGTCGTTTACGGTCTTAGATGTGTTACCATAGATGGTAGTGTCATCAGCATAAATATCTTCGAATGATGTAAGGATGTGATTTGGAAGATCATAAATGTAGATCAGGAAAAGAGTGTGGATCGCTGAGGGACTGCAGCATTAATACTATGAGCTTCTGACTTTTCCCATCAACTATTACTCTTATGAACCTATCAGAGAGAAATGATATAATAATGGAGAAGACATTTCAAGCTATAACATTGCTGGAGATCTTGTGAAGTAAACCTTTGATATGCCAAAAACAATTGCCCTAGAAATGTTGCCTCCTTCGAGAGATTCGCTAATCCTATGAGATATAGCTGTAAGTACATCTGCTGTAGATCTAGCAGAACGGAAACCATATTTTGTGTTACTAAGAAGGTTATTTTTGCTGACATGATTGATTACTACTCTATTTAACACAGATTCCAGCAACTTACTCATGACGCACGAGACGTATTGGCCTGTACTTAGAGGGGGGTGAGCGATCACCTGAATTCTTAAATACAGGGCATACTGATTAGAATTTCCAGGATGATAGGAAGCAATTCTCCTTAAGACAACGTTTAAACAGTTTTGTAAGTATGGGTGCTTGTTCTGATTGAAGTTTTTTGAGTACTATAATTGGAATACCGTCACTGGAATAAATGTTTTTGCTTAGCTTGGCAACATCACGTACAGATATTTGTATATCACATAGCCTGTTTTCTGATAGGAGAGGAGATATTGGAGGTTGGCGGTCTGTGTCGCTAAGGGTGGAATTAGCTGCAAAGTTCTTGACAAAGAGTTTGGCTTTGTCTAATGCTGATGAGATTACCTTAGGTCCATTGATGACAGTTAGGATAGAGCACACGCTTTTGTTCAGGGTTCACTTTGCTATTTGCCAAAACTGGTGAGAACCAAGCCGCTTACCAGCTACTTTGGACTTGACGGACTGAACATACAACTCTCTAGCGTTCTTTATTACTTTCTATCAATGGTTGATGGAAGTCCTGAAAGCGGCTTTAGTCTCCATACATCTATTATGTTGGAAGCAATCGAAAAAAGTGATTTCTGTGCGCAATGGCGGCAGCACATTCCGGAGAGAACCACACCTGGCTGTTAGGTTTTCACTGGAACTTTTTCGAGGGTATGAAACGGTCTATATCTACAATTAACCATTCCATCAGGTCTGATACTATAGAGGACACATCCTTTTTAAACATGGAATACAGAGGTAGATCCGATATAGATGTACGGAAGCTATCCAAGTCAGCCATAAGGTATCGACATACTGTACGATGGAGAGGTACGTCTTAGGACTTATTACATTTCATTTTTATCTTAATTGATACAACAGGATGGTCCGAAGATCCAAGAGGAGACAGAAAGGAAACTGAACATAGTACAGGGCAAGTTGTGAGAAAAAGGTATAGGAGACTAGCATACCGGCCGGCGGTGTGTGTGTGTGTACAATCTGAGTGAGGTCATAAACAATGGAGAAATAATGACAGAACCTCCTCTCATCATCTGTCTTGTTTGAGTGAGTCAACCATTCCACATTGTGAACATTGACGTATCCACATACGTTAATGTTAGCTGAAGGATAAGCAGATAGAACTTGGTCAATTGTATCAGATATGCCTTCAAAGATAGTAACTCCGCTGTTGTTGGGGCGATAGAGAGTAAATATAAATGCAGTAGTGTGAGCAAGTGCATATAGGGTGAGTTAAGATCTTCTCTGGAGATGTCCCTACCACATGGAAGGCCATCTTTAATGTAGGCACATATTCCATGTCCATGGCGATCTAGAGGGCGAGATTTGGAAGTTAAGTTAAAGTATCCTTTAATTACGAACTCATCTAGGGAAATAGTCTCTCTAATGCCAGTTTCGCTTAGAAATAATAGGTCTGGTTTATTCTCCTGTAATTAGGTTTCAATCTCTGGAATGTTAGAACGGTAGACCCCTGATGTTGTAGAAGGAGACATGGTAGTGGTGGTCTACGTTGGAAGTTGGAGATCCCTGTTTAATCGTGAGTTTTGGAATTTGAGGACTAGGTCGTCAGACTTGCTTAGAGCAGTAGAGTGTTTTTTTGTAAAAGCGACGAACTTTTTATTACATTAAATCACATGAAAATATTTTATATACCAAATATTTTCTCATAAAAAATACGTAGTGTATTTCAAACATAAATCTTTGGCATTTATAGCCGATATTTGCTAGATCTACAATCAAACGAAATAGAGTTGCCAATTTAATGTTCGTCGATACTAAAAAAGAAAACGCCGTGCACTTCCATGGAATATACACCAATGCCTTAAATTCGCATAAATCAACATAACTCTCTTCGAAATCATATTCTTTTGATGTATCATTATTACATCTTTTACCCTATAAGGATATCCAGCTCCTACAAGGTCCAACAATCAGCAAAGTCCTACCCGTCACTGTAATGTTAATAAGATTTCGAAAAAAATCCTCTACCGTATCTACTTTCGCAACTATATCACCCCCGGAATTTAAATGTATATGAACAAATATCTTGCTACAGAACCTACCACCACGGACTCCTTCTATAAATCTGGTCATTAATGACGTAAACAAGTAACGTCCATGTGACGTTCTGAATTGTTTGGGGTAAATAACATTAAAAAAAAAACTTTAATTGCTAGCATTTACGCATATGAAAATGCGCTTATTACTTTAGAGGTTTAGTATAAACGAGTAATGTTCAATTACGAATATATCATAACATTGAAATATGTTTCTGCACTTGCTTAATTTAATAGTATAATCTTTTATCAAGCCAATGCTATTAATTATTTAATTAAAAGAACTGATTATTTAAATATATTCAACTATAATACCAGTTATTTGCTGTTTTATCTTTCAATCAAATTTGACTCAAATATATATACCCTCCCTACCGGTAACATATGTCTGCTAATTTAAGAGCACAATATTATTGTGAAAGAAGTACAAAAATGCATTTTTTTACTGGAGGTCACCACTTATCAAGGCCCAGCAGCCACTCGGGGATAAGTGTTATTGCGTGTACAGTAATCAATGGGATAGTATCGTAGTAATCGTTAGTATTGGAGTTTTGATAAAGTGTCTTACTTAAGAGGGCGGTTTATCAGGAATTAGTTTATATTTGACTTGAAGACATCCAAGTTGTAGTCAGTAAATATTAATAAGATACAAATGATGCTCTTTAAAAAAGTGTATGTGGGTGTCATTATGAAGCAAGGTTTGCGCAATCTTAAATATTACTTCTCTTATGTGAGTACTGCCTGATTCCAGTAACAAGGAGAAATCCATAACGACTGGAAACAGTGCCAAGATATATGGAGCACATGGTATTCCACATCGGTTACCCATTTTAGTACGGGCCAATCTCTATAATACTTAACTTTGGTAATCAAACAGTGTGAGTATGCTGTATTTAATCTAATATATAAATCTCACTATGTCTGTCTGTGTGTGTTTGTCTCCGTTTTTCAAATTGTATCACCTCCTAGACGGATGATCATTGGACAGTGTGCAATAGCTCAGAAGACTGCATTTTTAGTGCAGAATTTTATTAGGGGAATTTAGTCGATAAATATAATTGTTAAGGGCTTTAAAAAAGGGTTAAAACTTAAAAGCAATAACACCTTGACGACTGTAGTACAATGGCGTCATTGTGGGCATGCGTACATCGAATAAAAGAGAAATATATGTATTAACATATTTCACAACACTATTGAACTGCTGTCCCTTTAGTGCAACGGGTAGCAGAACTGTTGCGGTTTCGATCTCCATCAGTTACTTTTTTTACATTCTGATATTCTTGATTTTTAGATTTTATGTAATAGATATACAAGAACACTTTTATTTTAAAAAATACAGAAGAATGTTTTTGATTTACGTAACGAAAATGTCATGTTCAGAATATATGATATATCAGCTTATTTGTTACATTCTAAAAATAACGTAAATAGGTCAAGTAATGGCATTTGTATTGGATCTACTCCTAAACTAATTAACCGATCATTAAGAATATTAATTATGTGTATATGTTTCTATATTTCTATATCTTGGATTCACCCCTGAACTAATTGACAGATCATTATGAATTTTTATATGTTTATATTATTATATATTTGTATGTATTGGGTTCACTCTTAAACCAATTAGCAGATCATTATGAACTTTAATTACGTGTATATGTTTATACATTTGTATGTATTGGATTCACTCTTAAACTAATAAGCCGATCATTATGAATGATTAGTATACGTATATACTTATATATTTGTATGTATTGGATTCACTCCTATACTAATTAACTGATCATTATAAATTTAATGTATTATATATGCTTGTATATTTGTATAGTCATATTCTAAAACTCACATACAATGATCAGTTTTTAATATATTTATGTGTACAATAAATTCTATCAAAGTAATAAGGTACTTGTATAGTATATTACTCATGAAAAAACAAAGAAAATCTTATCTGTGATATACATGAAAGTTATTAAATCCGAAAATCACGTGTAACATTCGAATAGTATGACTTACATATGAGAAATAAGGTGCTTCTTTACTATAGCACCCAGATAACAAAACAAACAAATTCTTACCCCTGACATACAGAAAATGTAACACAACAGAAAATTACATAAACGTATCGAGTTTTTTCATCTTTACATTAGCAAAAAGGTACTTGTACAGTATCATACCCGAGGAATAATGTACTTGTACAGTATAGTATCTATATGAAAAACAAAGGACATCTTACTCGTGGTGTACATAAAAGTAATCCAAACCGAAAATTCTATAATATATTCCTTTAGTATGACATTTATATAAGAAATAAGGCGCTTCTTTAATATAGCACTCTATTATAAAAATACACTCTCACCTCTGACATACGGAAAAGTTAGCACAACAGAAAATTATGTATAAAATCATCGATTAGTTTAATCTATATATTAAAAATTAGGTACTTGTACATATAATCCTACCAAAGAAATAAGGTACTTTTGTAGTATAGTACTCATATGATAAACTAATCAAATCCTATATGTAACGTGCATAAAAGTCATTAAAACCGAACATCGCGTTATATAATCGAATTACATGACTTTTAAATGAGAAATAAGGTGCTTCTTCATTATAGCAATAGAATGAAATAACAAACAAATTCTTACTCTAGACGCACATAACATTTATCACAACAGAAAATTAATTAAAAGTATCGAGTTCTTTCATTTTCAAATTAGAAAAAATTGTACTTCTACAGTATTCTACACATACACAGTGAACTACCCATATGAAAAACAAAGAAAGTCCTATCTGTGACGTACATAACTTACCAAAATCGAAAATCATGTAATATATTCGAGCAGTATAAAATTTATAAAAAAAAGGTGCTTCTTCACGCTGATGTAAAAACAAACACACTCTTAACTGTGACATACCGAAAATTCAGCACATCATAAACTTATTTAAATAATTTTTAATGTGTGGTATGCAAAACCCGCCATAGTAAAGGAAATTTTTTCCACATACGTGCTGCAAATTTCCTGTACAATGAAATTACAGACATATGTTGTGTAATATCCGCCTAGAATAGGTAAAATATTCCTTTGCTCAATATGGCAAATGATACATAGACATCAAAACTTCCTCTATCCTAAGAATAACAGACATGTTCAAATGTTTTCTCGTTGTCTTATACGGTCCCGAGCAAAGCCGTGTGACCTTGCTAGTAATATATATAAAGATAGGAAAAATTGTAAAAAAATGAAGTTTATCCAATGAAAATAATTTTAAAAAATAAATCAATCGATTTCTGTGTTATTGTTAGTTATATACCGTGTAATATTACATGTGAATATAAAGAATTTGTGGTGCACGACGCACGGTTAGTATATATGTTATATAGTCAGTCTATCTAACCTTGTTTATCTATAGATATATAAAAGTAGAAAGTGTTTGTGTGTGTCTTTCTGTGTACATTTCCCTACACAATGGCTCTGTCAATTTTCAGTCTAAAGACTCGAAATTTAATATACAGGCTATTGAGATTTGAGAAATTTTCTTAATCTGTTTTCGGCCAGAAATTTAGCTGTCAAAGTTTGGCTCTCAGAATTTGGCGGTCAAAGTTTGGCTCTCAGAATTTGGCGGTCAAAGTTTGGCTCTCAGAATTTGGCGGTCAGAGTTTAGCTCTCAGAATTTGGCGGTCAAAGTTCAACGATTTGACCTTTGAGAACTCTACCAAATTCCTAGGCCAATTTTGGATATAAGCAAGTTAAATTTTAGATATGGACATGGATCTAATTTAATAACTTGATTCGAGCCCAAAACAATAAAGGTTAAGGGATCATAATAGGGGTCACAGTTAAAAAAAAGTTGACCTCAGCGGTCTCTACCAAATTACTCAGACAATTTCTGGTCTTAACATTTGAGTTTTACATAATGAGAATTCAGAGATAGGGCAAGTTTTTAATCGGTTTGTGTCGAAAATTTGAGCTACCAATATATAAATGTATGTGTGTTTGCATGTCTGCCATAAACTTTCGACAGAGGCGACAGATTTTCACAAGATAATAATCGTTTTGGAGTTCGACCGTTCAGACGACAAATACCGAAAACTTGGCTAAAAACATTAATTTCTTCACCCTCAACTGGGCACTTTTCTACAGGAAGGGGCCGCTGTTTTCGCTGATATTTTCGAAAGTCATCACTTCTTTTCGATTGTTTAGCCTTAATTTAAACCTACGTCACTTCCGCTTTGGCGGTAGTCGCAACAGCAAAGACGTCATGTTTTTTCATAATCTTTTCCTCCTTCGCGGTACGGGTTCAGGCCTGCCTTCCTACTACCACTTTTCTTTGGTCAACACACACCTCCAAATACCCGGGCAACGCTGGGCACGTATGCTAGTATAAAATAAAGACAAAACCATGATATATTATTAATATTTTTGTGCGTATTAAACAATATATCTAGTTGTGTATATGAACGAGTCTCTTGGTATATGTATCTATATAATGTCCGTCACGTGTAAGTGTGTGTGTGTGTTTGTGTGTGTGTGTGTGTGTGTGTGTGCGATGTTTACTCATGTAAATAATAGTCAATCAATACGCGGACAATAACGTACATGGAGAGTTATTTTACGGACGAATAGCATTGTCCGTTTGGACACCAATAAAATGGACGTATACATTGTTCGCCCTTTTTGAGTCTTTGAATGGTGAAAATTAATTTCTTTCTCCAAAATAAAATATACGCACGCAAATTCTAGTCGGTTCTATATACGATTCATTTTCCCCTAACGTTCCATTTTCGGAGTTTGCACGCTTGTTGGGGTCTACGTTTCTCCATGGCTTGCCCCAGGCGTTCCAGAGATCGTCCAATTCCTTGACTGTTCACTCAACCTTTTATACTCAAACTGACCCTTACTGGTCTGTCTCTGACGTATTGCCCAACTTTTGTCAATCATACTACAACAGTATCTGTTCTTGACGTATTACCTTGTCATGTATTTACATCATTATTTACGAAAACTAAATCTCTAAGTCATTTATCTTGGTTTTGCAATATTTTTCTTCAGCCCCTCGAATGCCTCAACGGTTAGACGGGGCAGAGGAAACCTCTCTACGTATGTTAATGGGTGTATCTTTTTTGAGAACGATGCAATCTACTGGGAGTAGTGAGTAATCAGACCCGTAGCACATCGAAATGAAGGGCGATTGTGGGGGACGGCCCTCGGGAGGAAAGATTTCAATCGATCTATAAAGCTTTGCTTATAGTATACCCCAGTAGGTTTGTTTTGTCCAGTCCAAACGAGCATTTGTTATCTTTTAGGATGAGGCTGTATTTGTCGACGACTGGCCTGAACCGTCTGAGATTTTCGTCGTGTTCCTTTTTATTCTGACCACATACTTTGACGTAGTCAATGTGCCTAAATGAGCCTTCCAGTTTCTCATCAGTTATTATTTAGTCGACTATAATTTGGAAGCTGGCTACCACATTCGTCACGCCAAAAGGAATCCTGCGAAATATATATAGTCGACCTTTTGACTCGAAAGATGTGTATAGCTTGTCTCTAGGTTTATTGGCTATCTGATAGTACACGCTTTTGAAGTCCATACGATATTTGGCAATTTCACCTAACATTTCATCTATCCTGGGTAGTGGGAAAGCGTCCAAAAGAGTAAATCTATTTCTGGTTTTGGAGTAATCTGTAACTATTCTATATTTATGGTTTTCAGAAATAGTTATAAATACCTGAGCCATCCAGGGTGGTTGGCTAGGCTCAATTATACCCTCCTCGAGTAGTTTTTTTTTATCTGTGTCAATGTTTCTTTATTATTATCAGAAAAACGTCTGCTTTTCACTGCTGTGAGTTTTCAGTTTTCAGTTAGGTTTTCAAAAAGTGACAGGTACTGGATTTTTGCTATCGACAATCCACAAATTTCCAATGCGGGCATTGAACCGCCAAAAAGAATTTAAATCTGGGAGTGTTGCTGCAAAGAATCGTGCCTCAGTATTATTTTGCAACAAAGATTTTTCATTACGGATAATTTAGTGGTTTTATAGGAGACGTCATTAAATAGAAAGCCAACCAGACCATAATCACTTACTTGTGGAGCAATGACCCATTTGCCATTGTTACTTTGTTGATGGAGAGGACAAAATACAATTTGTTGGTTTTTACCCAGCTTTCTTTGATAAACTTTTCTGAGCTTCCGGTATCTAGCAGAGTAACCATAGACATCCCGTTAATGTTCACTTTTACAATAATTTTTGAAAGGCAGTCAGGGGAGGCGGCTAAAGTTGCGGATGTATTTTTACGAGTGGCTTTGTATAGGGTTTTAGAAGAATTGTATACTTTTGAAAAATGACCAAGTTTTCCAATGAGTGACAACGAGTATATCTGGTAGAGCATGATACTCGTAACTGTTTGGATAAGCTACAAGAAATAGCAGGTATCCCTTTCTAAAGCGTCAGTAACTGATTGTTCTTGAAGCTTCGCCGGACTCTCGTCATGGGAGGGGCAGTAGGTGTCTGGCTGTAAATAAGAACTAGACTGCTGTATAGCACATTCGAACGTATAGAGTTGCTCATAAGCTGTTCTAAATGTAAGGGAATTATTCTCAAGAAGACGTTGTCTTACCTAAGCATTACGTAAGCAGTTAATGGAGGCATCCAAAATAGGTTGCTCTTGGGTCTCTAATGCCATCATGTGGCAGAAGATGCAATCTTTGTCTAGTGTCCGAAGGTTCTTAATGAAATAGTCCAATGTTTCACCTGATGCTTCTCGGCGAGTCGCAAGTAGGTGTCTGGAAAATATCTCATTTTTGGGATTTATGTATGTAGCCTTCAGTACATCGATTGTTTCTTTGTAGCTAATGCAATCCAAGATTATTTCATGAGGCAGGTAGGTGGTTAGGAACGCACGCTTATTGATGGGACGTCCCCATCTTTCTGAACGTAGAACCTCGATGAAATTAGTAAATGGCTCCCGCCAATGTTTCCAGCACTTGTCGGCTGACTCGCCTTTTGGATCTATGGTAAATTGCTCTGGTGACATAAATTGTTTCATTCTAAATTGAACAAATTGTAATTAAAACAAGGCAAGAGATTCCGTCTAGTAATCTTTTCTTCACTTAAGAACCATTCTACTCGTTCACTTGACAAGCGGAGATGTACAGCTTTTATAGCCTTGGTTATCAAAGACGAGATAATCCATATTCACAACAGTTACATTATTAAGTTTTATGAATAATTACATTCAAGCGTATTTTAGCATACGACGGTTAGTTGTTGATTAGTTAGTTGGTTGTTTTTGTTTTACGGCATATACACATTTTCCAGGTTATTTAATGCCGAATTCAAAGATTTTGAAGAATTTTTTTTAAATAGAATATATTTGTTGTTTTCAAGTTGGTTTCTATTTAACTCATAGTTGGAATTCTAACAGGTACTACCACTCCGGGTCAGAGTGGACCTGGGAGCAATGGCAATTAAAGGGCGAATCCACACTCCCCAAATCCCGCAAGCTGGGGCCTCACCACTGGATATAGTTTAAGGTCAAGGCGTTTAGTGTTTTCTTCTCGCCATATGAGAATTTAATATTGTTGAATTTTCATATTATTTTCCATGACATATTCTAAGATTAGCATTTATCTTATAATCTGCAACTTCTTTCGAAGTGTCACTCATTTAACAAAATAAGGGGGGCAACATTACTCTGTATTCTGCGTTTGTGTTTGAAAACCATCAAAGTAATATCGCTTGTTTTTATTTATTTGATTGACTGATAACTTCACAAATTCTAACAGTTTTCAAATAATACAATTATCAAAAAGGAGTTTAGGATAATGAATATTTTTTCCGGTAATCTTCATCTTGAGAAGTCTATGTATTCCCCTTGAAAGCGTTAAAGATTGTGGTACTATGACAAAAGCTGATCCAATGTTGAATCTAAATATTCTGGATGTTCGCCAAAAACACTTGGAAAAGTTAGTAAGAAAATAGACCAGAACTCTGACAGTAGATAAATTCCAACTACTTAAAACAAACCGTTAAAACAAGATAAAACTTATCGTAAGTTAAATTAGATCAAATATGTTTTTCTTTGTTGTAAAAAAAAGTATATTGAACATATTTTTGAGAAAATGTTTTAAAGAAAAGTACTAGACTAGTGTTGTGCCTTGTTACCGAAACCAATTTTGTCGACCACATATAGCTGATTGCTGATTGGTTATTGCTATATTTTTGACTAATGAGGGGTATGGTCCCCCACAGTCGGGAGATTCTATTTATTATCGATGTTGCTAGGAACTTAAGAGTCAAATTAATTCTCGTTCTGCTATCAACTTATCAGACACAATAATTGCTCCATAAAAATTAAACCTCTTTTTAGATACCTCGCATGTGTTTTTCTAGTGTCAACACATGATGAATATTTTGCTCTGTTGCTTCCAACTCAAGAACTGTCTACTGAGAACCAGCCACCTCCAGCACTTGTATAGACCAAATAACCATCGGAAACTGTTCTGAAACTAAACTGTGGCTTCCAGCTTAGGAGCTATCTCCTGAGAATCATTCACCTCCAAGACTTGTACAGAACAACTAACCATCGGAATCTGTTCTGGAACTAAACATGGCTTACAACTCAAGGGGCTTTTTCCGGCCTCTTTTCCGGAAAATGACGATACGAATTTGGGTCCGCTTCTGCACCAGTACCAGGAATATTAATGTTAGACATTTTTAATTATCGATGCGTTTGGGATTTTTGTACCCTCCTATGTTGAGTACGTAGTGCGAGATTCTGTCAAAACTGCAAATATTAATTAATAGATTATCAATATATATAATTTATCATCAAACATTCGATATTTTTACTTAAATGTTTTACTTTGAATGTTTGTGTGAGATTATTGTTACCTTGTACGTATATGCTTTTATTTTAAACAACAAACAATTATTTAAGTAATGAGGCTACGTTTGGCTGAATTTAGTGTGTGCATTAAGGGAAGCATACTTCTTTGAACCAATATGGCCGTGATGCAGAAAACAGATGGCAATATGTGATTAAAGTTAAGAACAAAGGTCCCAAGATAATTGCTTGCAGATATTTATCGCACGCGAGTGCATTTCGTTAAGTAATTGGATACACGGTACGGAGTAAACGGAATATTTGTTATCATGAGATAATACGCTTTGTCAATATGCATAAATAGTTGATGTAGAATAGACTATAGATTGCTTACTATTGTGGAACTCATTTAAATAGCTAAGCCAATATTTTAATAGCAAAAGCAGAAAAGAAGGAAAGATGGAAAAAACAAGAGATAACGAAGCAGTGACAGTGAAAGGCAGTAATTGAGGATTACATTATTTTCTGTTTTAGCACTTGCTGTTCAATAGGATACAATTTAGTGCCAATCGTATATTATTTTATAATTGGCAAAAATAAACAAGTGTGATTGGATTGACATGTAAAAAACAGCATTACCTCATTGTAATTGTCCGCGTTTTAGAAAAACAGAAATAAGTTTATAAGTCATCGATAGATTTTGCAGCATTAGAGTAGCCGTTCTTTGACCTATATCCAGATGCTAGATATTGTACGGTGAACATACAATTCTGAGTGTATTATCTAGATATAATTGTTTCTTTTACAGACACATACACACACACACACACACATATATATATATATATATATATATATATTGTGAAACTAATCTTATATGATAAAAGAAATATTTAAAAAAATATATAATAACATGTTTAAAAAACAAAACGACACTAATTTTAATTTATAAATTCTCATTAATATTTACTTGTATATTTTGTGAAGACTAAATTCAGTATTATATTATTACACACATTTGAATAATTTCGGAAACAATAACTGTCAGCAATGTTTGAAACTATATAAAATTAACCAGGATTATGATGGAATTTGGTTTAGGAAATAATAGATAAATAGAATATTTTAGAAATGTTTAGCAGTAAGATTTACTAAAAGGAGTCAATAAGGAAACTTAGAAGAATTGCAGACAAACGCTGTGATTAAAAGATAATGTGTTTGTATTATGTGAATTATTTGAACAACTGTGCTCATCAGGATGATTATTCAACGTTTCTGTTAAACTTGGGAATTAGCACGGGATTTCATACGGAAACTATATTAAATCCACAAGGCCACGTGAATAATGCAGTTGGTAAAATTAAATCATGAGATTGAAAGTTTTATCCCTAGAACGAGTTATGCTTAAAGTACAATTACGAATTACTGAGGACTGCAGCGCAGTAACGATTGATCTCACGAGGCGCTGTGTTTACTATAAATGACATGATTATTTTTATTCATAATTCTGTTCAGTTTACAAGCCTTACAAGATACACCTGAAACGTGCAAAAATAACAATCAAAATTCAAACAGAAACAAAGACATTTTTAAAAAATGTATTTACGCGACGCGTATTTAAATGCGATTAAGGGAAACCAACTATTAATTTGTTTGTAAACAAGCTGATGGTTCGAGCACTGTGCGACTGGAGGATGTGGATATATTTCATACTCTAGGAGAAATATTTTCGGCACTGATTCGTAGCCGAATGGTGAGAGCTGCCGACTCTCAATGCGACGGTTGTAGGTTCAATCCACGGCTGGGGAAAGATGTTTGTCTAGCCGCACTGATGAGTTGTGATACAACGAAGCAGTAATGTATGTGGATGACAACATATATATATATATATATATATATATATATATATATATATAATGATGTATTCCTGTATATGTATACAATGGTTTCAGTAGTGTGCAATATATAGATGGGGTGGGTTGAAGAATACAGGTAATGTTCTGATATAACGTAATTGTTATGGCCAAGTCGATTGTAAATTAGCAGCACGGGCAAGCATTTCTCCAATGTTATTCATTTTGTGTATGTTTGTATGAGTAAGCGATTATATTCATCCGTCTGTCAGTAGCTGCCGAAATTTGTGTGAAGAATTGGAAACATTCAACCACTTTTACATTCTTCGCTTCGTTTAATTAATACAGAAGTTGTATTGAAAGGATGCGCTTGTAACATTATATAACAACAAAGAACGCATTATCTTCTAAGGAAGGACATGATTGGAAATTACATTCAAAATGTGATTTAAGTAGACACCTGAGGAGACCAATGTGGGCACGCAGCCACATTAATATATTAGCCAATAATGGATCATTTATTGTCCCTTTTGAGAAATCACCTGAGCAACTATGCATCTAGCCACTTAGTATTCCTAACAGAAATGGGAAGCGATTATTTATTACAGAATTCTATGTTTTTCTTCTGGCCTCCATTCTATTTAATTCCTAACTGAACGCTTTAGCCTTGAATTATTGGAAAATACTTTATTAGTAAATAAATACAGAAACTTTGATGTTCGAACATAGAAAATGAAAAATGACGCCCTTCGATCCACAAAACACACATATATACATATATATATACATATATATAACTACTTAATTTACTCACATAAAATTAATATACGAAAGTATAAATTTATGCGTAAACTTTAATTATTTACTTCAAAAGTGCTCAATACGTAGGTAGAGCTAGTTAGTATGTTATAAAATATATATAGCGATTAAAATATATATGACTCTTCAGGCTTATTTGCATAAGCCTGAAGGGTCCTAGAGTTGATGAAACGCGGAATATTCAATGTAGCTTAATCGCCATATATATTTTATAACTTACTAACATGTATATGTATATATATATATGTGTGTGTGTGTGTGTGTGTGTGTGTGTGTGTTTCTGTGTCAATGTGAGTATAAACATGTCTCTTGGAAATGAATACCAGCAAAGTGCTCGAATATAAAGAAAACTCAATATATATGCATATATATATATATATATATATAATGTTTAGAGGTACAGAATTTATATATAGCTTTGAAAATAATAAGCGGAAGTTTCTCGAGAGCTCTTTCGGCTAACATCTCATCAGGAGAAAATCGATAGCGTACAAAATAATATTGTGTCGAAAAATAAGGAGTTCTAATGGGGAACTTATTGAATGTGCCAAAAGTATGCGGACACTAAAATAAATGCATTAACGTTTAAAAACGATTAAAATATTGGCACAACGAGGGAGGAAGAAAGAAAAACAAAAAAAAAACCGATTTTGGAGTCTGTCTCTATTGCGGTGCGTCAACCTTTTTTGTGCCGGCAAAAGGAAACGCCCAACGCATTGTTTCTCTTTGGGGAACTTTGAATCTTTTCTCCCGTTTTTTTCCTTCCTCCTCTAAAAAAGTGTATGCATGCGTACGTACTTGGCATTTAAGCAATATTTAAAAAAAAAACCTTCTCAAATCATTACTATATATTTAGTATTCGGTTCTATGATAATACATAATAAATCGAGCGACTGCTAGTATTTATTACAGTTCAGTTTCTGTTACAGCAATATTACCTGCAGATGAACTTATCAATATACATAAATATCGACAGACAAGGCATTAATGCGGCGACTACATCAGCAAGGATAATATAGCTTATTCGTTGGCTAGAAGAGCAAACTCACGCCTTTGTACAGTCTTGTAAATAAGTTTTTCTACTCTATCCCCGGTTTTGTTTTCCGTGTAATTCTTTAACTAGGGTAATAAGGAATCGTGTTAATTTATTTTCTAATAATTTTAAGTAAATAATAAACAAATTATCATGTTATAAACGTAGAAAACAAAAAGCAGTTATTTTTCAAGGACCGCACAACCTTTCTTATTTTTAATTAATCCTCACTTTTCTACTTAAAAAAATATTGTATGGTCAATTTTGAGTATAAAAACGTGCCTTTTGTTATTTTTTCAATGGACATTTTTTAAGTTTTCAAATAGGTTTGTAAAGAGCTCTTATTTATTATCGACAGTCTGATTGTTCGACAGATCTTGGCTACTAAGACTTTAAGCATGACGTCATGTTATAATGAGCAGGCCTGAATGTATATATACGCCGGTAGGACTCTGGTAATATGGGATATAAAACTGAGGACGAAGGAGAATTATGCTCACTCCCGGATTGTTCAAGGATGAAAAATTACTAATCTTTTTCCTAAAACTTACCTTACATTTAGAATGAATTGGAGATTTAAAAAGAAATATAATGTTTGTTTAATCGCTTTATTGCCAACACCCGACATTAACTGTAATTTTCGCTGACCGTTCGCACTGTCTCTCTCTCAGCTATAAAAAAAAGAATGCTTGGTGCTTTATTCTTCCGTGTTTTTCACAGCAGTCATTGTCCTCATATGCAAATTAATTCCAGATATACGTTAATGAACTGTTTATAGGCGAACGTTTTTCAATGCTGTTTCCTTTCTTGATTCCCTCACACGACAGATATACAGCGGCGACGTGTAAGTCACATTTTCATTACTTCCTTCATATTCCCCGCTTGATATCATAAGAAATAGTGCAACTGGACGCAGGCCTCTTTATTCATGTGCTACTGCGGAGTAGGAGAGCAGCAATTTCCTCTATGGGAGAACTACGCCTTAAATTGATATCGGTTAGTCATCATCGTCATTATTGTCAGGCAGTGTACATTCCTCATCATTAGGAATTTCCGAGTTACTAGTATCGGAAGAATCGTCTATCGATAGCGACCTAAGCTTGTTCGGATGTTATCTTTTTGCTGACAAGCCACTAGAAATCTCAAGTTGTTTGCGAGCTCCTATTCAAGGGCGCAGATTCTTTATATGATAAGGTATTCTATCAACTATGACTGAGTGTGGACTGCTGATTCATTTCCCGGACTATCCTAAATTTGCACTACACTTTCCACGAATGATTCGAACCTAAATCACGTCCTCCGCTTTGTACTGCCCCTGGGCAATTTGCGGATGTTTGTAGACGTTGTAGATGTATTTGGCGTTGGACGGCGCTATAGATGTTGAAACACTGGCTTGACAATATACCAATGAACTGCTGCTTCTATTAAACATTGTTAACTAGCCACAATGGTTTTGACACTTCTGTGACTTCTCTTAGCCAAACTATTTCCTCCTGGTTTGTAGGCACATCGTAATTGGAAACGCCCATCCCAGTCTTGTAGGAAATGCAGAATGTGCTGGCTGGTAAAGGCGATGCCATTGTCCGTTAGTATTTCGATTGGTGGCTCGTAAAATATGAACTCCAACTGGTGTACAATACCTGGTGAATCTTGCCAACATAGAGATCCCCATATCGAAAACTATGAAGGTCTACAATCAAAGAGCGTAAGGTAGTTGTCACTGTCGTCATGAGTAATGTCCAACCCAAACTGTTCCAATTGTCCCTCACATCAAGCCTCCCTTTGCACCAGTGTACAGGACCAGGATAGACTAACACGCTCCACATGTTTAAACCACCATCCGTACATCATATTTCGGCAGAGTTAAATTCTTCAGTTTAACAAAGTAAAATGTGCGTTTTATGCCAGGGTGTTCACTCTGATGAGAGATGCGTGCGATTAGCTTAATGTTCAACTAATGTGCAGTGGCAGTGCGGGTACGTTGTATGGGCTTAACTTCAGTTTTTACTTTACTAAGTCACCGCTGTGGTACTCTTGTCAATTGTTCAGCTTTATTGTTGCCTGAGTTTACTAATGCTACATCTACTGTGAGTCCATACTAAGTAATTAAGTTCATTAGCCTGCTGACTCCTATTCGTAGCAGCATTTCGCTGGTTGCCTAAGTGGTGAGTTGTGACTACCTTGTCAGAGCGCTTGTTGTCCAACGGTAAACCTAGCATGTCTCTGTTATGATATTTAGAATCTTCGTCTGCCAGTGCAGCGCCACACTAACTCATTTTAACATTGCGTGCACTAAGAAAAGTTAATATACTGCACATTATTCGATGGGTGCAACAAGCTCACATCTGCGATAACTGATCCGTTCGTCTCTAGCACAACTCTAGTGTCACGTGAGCTTGCGTCAACTCAAACCGTAGCCTCACTTCTTTTTACACACCAATCACATTGTACAGGATCGGTTTGATGTGAGAGGGGTCATGTGTTTCATCACCCCAGTCAGTGGTAACTTTGTTAACATGATATTTTATGTATACTGTAACTACACATGTGGCACTATTTCTCAGTGCCGCTGTTTCTAACACATTGTACAGCATGGCCGAGTGGTGAGTTGGCCATGGGCGCAGAGATACAAAGAAATACATTCTCATAATTCCCTTTCAAGCTCTTTCTCTTTCTACACAGACGATCATGAGGTGAGTAGGAATAATTCTGTCTCTCAATAAACGAGGGGGAGCACCCCCTCCCTCAACACTAGTTAGGCTAGTTAGTTTAGATTTGAAGATATGTAAATTGTAAAAGTTTTTTGTAATATATATATAGTATTCATAATGTAAAATAAAATAGTTATGTTTCATATATATTACAATTCTGTCGCATTTCGTTTTTGACGTATGTCACAAATTCCTTCATTGAAACAACGAAGCAGTCGGGAGGATGAAGAAAGAAAATTCCAACCAGAACGCCACCAGTGTGAAGAGAGTCATCTTAATAGAAAGAAAGAGCCGCACAGCACATCCAACATCTCAGGTATGCTTTTCTTCTTGCAGACCCTAATGACTAGCCATCTTCACATCTTCATGAGACCACTCTACGACATTTAGTATAACATGTGAAGCCAGTCACACCTCAGTGACCGGCTGATCGTGTTATACACAGAGCTACCCGTAAACGGGAAACTGACAAATCACTTTTCGGCATACTGAAAAATTGTTCGCCTCGTCATGTCTGGTGGAGATTCTGGAACATCTCCTCGCGTCCATCGTAGTGTACCACCATCGCTTCAAACAAGCAATCTGTGCACTTTGTTCCTTCTTGTGGTCGCTCAGGAAACTTTTGCAAATGTTTCTTTACTTCATCTGCACATGTTAGACGTAAATTGATGAAAACATCGTCGATGTATTGGCGTATTCTATGGACACGATTCGTAATGAATCGCATAAATATTGGTGCAGGTTTTAGACGAAAAATAAGTCGTGTGAGGCAATTTTGCCAAATTATCATCACCGTCTGCAATAATCACAGCGATTTGTGTATGTGCACCTTTAGATATGTCTGCTCCAGGTTCAATATTGCAGCATCAGAGCTTTCACGCCACCATTCCCTCAACTTCCGTGCACATACACCTGCATTTTTGTAAACGCTTCTGCAACGTCATGAAGCTCTCTGTAGTCTATCGTGGGGTTCACTTTGTTTTTATTCATCTGCACTACAGTCATTAGCTGGGCCAGCTCTTCTTCTGGATATGGCACTAATAATCCATTTGTCAGCAATAAATCTAGTGCTCGTTCTTATATGACCCGAATACGCTTGGCCACCAGGTACTCTGGTATTCTATTTTTCAATTGTCCCGGGTGTTTCTCCACCTGCCCATTTCCATGCGACAGTCCATTCTTTACTTTTTTATCAAATGCAGTACTGAAGTCTGACTCATCAATTTAAATCACATCACACCTAGATACATTTTCCATCAGGTAGTAAACCTCACCAGATTCATTCAAATGAACCCCCAATCTCAGTAAACGGCCGAAGCCTAACAGTTTTCCTTCGACAACAAATACGTCTAGTTGTAAAGGGCGCAGGCTGTCCACTGTAAGCTCAACTTGGCCTGTCCTAGAGAATCTCAGAACTTGTCCATCTGCTGTCATCACCTTAACAGTTTAGCCTCTTCATTGACGACATTCAGCCTTGTTCCTCAGTGTTTTAAAACAGCCGGTATCAACAAGGGCTGTGCATTTTTGTCCGTTAATAAGTATATGGATGACTGGATGCGCCCAGTTTTTCACTTGCATGAGGAGTAGACTGGCTCTGACTTCGTTTCCTTTGGGTCGTTTTCGCTGGCATTCTGCAGCAAAGTGGCCGATTTTGTTTGTAATTTATGTCGCGACCTTTGCACGTTTGCGCTATCGCACCGTCTATAAAGGCAGTCTGTGACTATATGGCCATGACCACTGCATCTATAATAGATGATTCTTGTTCGAGAGTTGGTTGTGAGTTAAACTTTGACCTTCTTCAAAGTAGCTGCGCAGCTGCAACAATAACTTCAGTCGCATCACATGTGAGTGCCCTAGCTCGGGCCAGCAAATAACCCAGAGTCAAGGCATGATATCAGGTGTCTGTTGCAACTCACTGTAAATGTCTTTGCGGAACTCTTTCATACATGCTAGTTTCATTGCAGTCTTTAGTCCTTTTCATCGTCAATTCAGTTATTATTGTAAGTTGTCTTCTTTTATTAGCGTATACGTCTACGCGTTCGCTAGCCCACTTGCTTTGTTACGTAGTGAATGCCCTATCTCCGATGGCCTTTACAGAGCTTCACTCAAGTTTATGTTCATTAAATGATCTTCATCTATATCCAGATAGATTTGGAGCGCATCTCCTCCCAAGTATAACGGTAGAAGGTTCCCCGCATCATCTTTTTACTGTAGTTTTTCAACAAGTTTTACCTTTTTGAGCCATGCCACCACGTCTTCATCGCTTTAGAAGGAATTTCTTATACCACTGCTGAGCTTTACTTTTTCCATGTCGCGTAAGTCAAAAAGAAAGTAAAATAATTAATAAATAATTAAGGGCAAAACAATGTAACAATAATAATATCAAATATTCGTCCCAATTCCTTTTTGCCAACTCCCGACTTCTACTGTAATCTTAACCGACCGTTCTCACCGTTTCTCTCTCAGCTGTTCAAAAAAGAACACTGCACTGTGCTTTTCTCCTTCATTCTGTTTCAAGGAAGTAACAGTCCTCATATGCAAATTAATAGCATATGAATATTAAAAAAAACGTTTATAGACGAAAGTATTTATTTTATCTTTCCTCTCCTGATTCCGTCATTCGAAATGATAGATTGAGACGCCGTCGCTTGTGAAAGTAACATTCTGCATTACGTTCGCAACTTAATGTGATTTAAATGTTTGGAAAAGGCGAAGTTCTTTCATTTACCATTTCCTTATCTCTTGTTTAACTTATTTTTTATCTCTCTGCTGGGTAAAAATAATTGTTTATATTTATATGGACTATGGAAGAAGTCAATGCTATACAACTGGAATAGTAAATGTTGTCGTGTAAGGCAAGCAGAACCAGACGTTGGTCTATATGAATACTGATCTACTTGATTTGTTCCGTTTTATAAAGATAAACAACGTGCACTATGGATCATCTCTCCACAGGTTGCAGCAGTATTTTATTTGTTGACGTCTGTTTTTTTATATAGGTAGCTGCCAGGTACATTCTGGGATGGATTATTAAACTATTCTTCTAGTGACCCTCTAGAATTGAATTCATATAAATCTCCTAATTCTATCTGGGATTACTATGAGATATAGAAACTTAGTCCAATAAGTAGTTTATTAGAAGAGATTGACATTCTTTTCACATGTGAAGCATGGGAATAAGACAGTGCATTAGATTCGATAAAGATTGCTTCGATAGACAAATTTATATGATAAAACCAGCCATTTGTATTATTAGCATTCTTAGTCAACTTTTCTTTGATTGAGTGTTATTTTCACAACGTTTCGTCGATGTAACCAAATGTATTTTATATACTCGCAAATCGTCTGTTGGGAATCTGCTGAGAATTTCGAACGGAGCCTTTTATTCTATCAATGGGCAGATTGTTATTGTTCTGTTAGCCATGAATGTAGATGTTTTTACCTATTCGCAATTCTATTTTGTGTGTCGCCAGCATTGGGGACAGAAACTCTTTATTATGAGTATGACTTACAACTAAATTTTAGGAACTACATAATTTCCTACAGTATTGGTGATTGCGGATAGAACTAGTATTAATTTTATTAAGTATTAAGTAATTGCTTACGAAATAAAGGTATACTACACACATGCATTAAATAAAACGTCCTGTTCATAATTCGGTACAGTTTTTGCCGTACTCATTTTCTGATGCAAATAGGAAGTAACTAATTGTTTTTAATAAAATTCAAAAAAAGTTTTATTCGTATTTTCTAAAAACGGTAGAAGCTGGGAAAAGAACAGCTAATACAGCTGTTAAGAAAATGAGTTGAAATAAGGATAGCTTAAACATTAGCACTTATGTTTTACCACCTTGTGAGAAAAATAGACATTTAGCCAAGTCAAATCATTGCACATATTTAAACCAGTTATACGTACGCATACACCCCCTCATATATATATGTATATATATATATATATATATATATATATATATATATATATATATATATAATACTCAAATAATGTACAATTAAACTTAGGTTTGGTTTTGTCTTTTCCTTTCTTTCAAAACATAGTTTTTTTTCGAAGTAAGTACTTAATTTTTAAAAACGTTGGTAAAAGCGACGTTTTTTATACTGCTTTTCTTTAGAAGGCGTTTTATTGACTTTTCTTATTGAAAGGGGTTTATTCAATAAAAGTGGAAAAACAAGGTTTAATTTCACTCGATAAAAACGTTCTTTTAATTATTCTATAAACATTAACGTAAGCGACAAACTACCTTATCTTATCTTATATTTAGGTTTTATACTTTTATTTTACTTTGCAAATAATATTGAAAGAATATATTCATTTCTAACAAAGCGTACCAAGGTAATGTATAAACGTCATTCAAAATCAGGTCTAAACTAGTGTTGACTAATCACTTTTCACTAGTAACTGCCATAAATAGCAATAACATTAGATTTACACTTAAACTATATCATATTAAAATGACAACGACTGTAATTGTTTTATATTGATCAGAAATTTAATCTCCTATTCATCTTCAAAGAGAATAATATTATTTCATAGGTTGTCGACTTCACCTGTCGTCATTTGAAGATTTCTGAAACCTTTCGCCAATTCGTACTTATTTCCTGTTCTTTCTCGTAAATATATGACCAAATTTAATAAGTAGATGGGAGTGTCGTTAATTTTCAACATCGATTGGTTTCAGCAGCAACGGGTACAAAGTGTATATAGCTGGTCTAAGCAAATGCTACTTATGGATAATTACAAGATATAAAAGTGTTTTAATGGTTTATGCTTGTACGCGAGAAGCTTAATAAATTAATTTCGAAATCAAAAACGTATACCAATCTATATTATTTAATAGTTTTTTAACCATATTCCGAGGTATTACAACAGGGAATTTTATAAAGATCCTTTTTTGTAAACTTGTTTTAAGGGTATTTGGATTAAAATTCAAAAATATTGTTTACACCCCCCCACACACACACATATATATATATATATATATATATATATATATATATATATATATATATATATATACTATAGAAAGAACCCGTCGTTGACTGGGTTCAAAAACAGCCTACAAAAAAGGGACTTTGATTTATTAAAGTATGATAGGTTATGAAAAGGAAGGGTTGTAAAGAGATAGCTTCGAATTTGGAGGTATCAAAACCAAAGCAAAATATGATGAAAGTAAAAATAAAATAGATAAACCCCATAATTTATTATACAATACCTGTTCACACTGAAACACTTATCACAATAGTCTGTGGATCTATATTAAAAAACCTTGTTAAACTTTGTGACATATTTCCATTCTATGGAGGTCAGGCGCAAACAGACACCCCCATAATTTTATTATACCATATTTCTTCAAACTGAAACATAATTATCAAAGTATACTTAAGCAGATAGATAGGAAAAGTCTTTATTAAAGTTTGTGCTGTTTTCCATTCTGTTGGGGCCAGGCGCGAACGCAGACCCAACAATTTTATTATACCATCCCTATTTAAGTTAAAACATATTATCAAAGTATTATTATGTACATCTATATCAAAAACACTTGTAAATATATTTTTTTTCTAATTTTTATTTTTTTTATTTCCATACTTTGTGGACCAGGCGCGTACGCAGCCCCCAGAATTTTAATGAATCATCATTATGCCATATCAAACATACACATTTCTTTGTCTCGATACATCTTCTATCATTATATGTGATCAGTTTTCTAAAATAGTCAACCATATAGGAGCCTATTCGTGACCAGACACACACACAGACGTTCATCTTTACACACACACACACACACACACACACATATATATATATATATATATATATATATATATATATATATATATATATATATATTATTCAGGGCTAAAGGGGCCTAAATATAAAAACTAATGAATTTAACGAGGTTATATCTATTGCTCCATAAAAAGCAACGTATGTTTTCGATTTCATTCTAATAAACAATTTACATTGTTACAACACTAACAATGCTACTGTGTTTGTCAAGTGACCCCCTCGGATTACCACGAGTCAATATTTACAGCCTATCTAGCAAGTAATAGGGAACAGAAAGGGAACAGAAAGCAGTCGATATAGAATGGTGTGGGTCTGGTAGAAACCGAAAAAGAAAACGATAGTCATTCATAATTAATTAGGTAAAATATCTCGTAGTTGAGATAACATAGTACTATTATCTATTATAACTACTATACAAACTTTAAAATCTCTATTTTCCAGTTAACATCAGAATCTTAAGCAAATAATCAGAAATGAAATATAAATCTAATATTTTAATTGTTTATATTCCATTATTGCTAATCAAATAAATTTTATTGAATAAAAATGAGAGTTGAAAAATAAAAATTAAAAAGTTAATTAAATATGGAAAACATATTAGTACATTAAGTAAAAATTGAATTATCAAAATTAAAAGTTTGGAAATGTATAAAAACTTAAACGCGTAAAAACTAAAAAATAAAGACACATATATATATAATATATATATATATATATATATATATATATAATATTTATATATTTAAACTACTTTATTATCTGCATACTCGTGTAAAAATAATAAGATTTAAACCGTATTATCATTTAATGTTGAGACGATTAATCGGGATTGGGAATCGTAAAAATCGGAACTTTTCGGCATATATTAATCAGTATCGGAATCGGAAAATTTGAGCGTATTTCCGGATGCCAAAACCGATCTTTTTATTTGATTTTAGCTTAATAAACACCGGACACTGCTTGTAGTAATAATAAAAGAATAAATATTTATTGATTTTAAACTTCCAGGACTAAAACGTCTAGATCACCCCCCACCCTCACAAACGTGTTTTTTCGTTTGAGAAAATATAGGCAGCTTCTAGATGTCTTATTACAGTATTCAGGGGAAAAATAACACTTTTATGGTTAAATATTTCAAAATTTAAAAAGAATCGGAATCAGAATCGGGAATTGTATCTGAATCAAGAATTAAGTACGGAATCGGGAAATATATTGGAATCATCCCACCACTAAAATATATATGATGATTGCATCGTCTTGTCATTCGAGTGCCACTCCCTCAGACACTTAAAGTCCATGAGCCCAAAAATGACTTCTTTTTTTTTTTTAGACCTACCGGTGATTCACACGCTCAAGCAGGCATGACACTGAAGACGATCATTGAAATGAATTATTACATGCTCTCAGAATTTTAAGCCTCCACGCGGCGTCACAATTTTCCATCGCCACAGGACTCATTTTTATAGACCAATGCCAATACACAGATAATATTATAGAGTCTTAGCTTTGTAAGACAGCTAACTCTCTCTCTCTCTCGGTTCAAAATGTTGAAATCCAGCAACAAACAAGAGCAAGATAGCTAGCAACAAGTTAAAGTGCAGACCAGCTTAATGGGGGCATTGGTCTCCCGCTTTATGTTTTTTTTTTAATCAGAGATTTGACTCTCCTAGAAAGGTTGCCTTCACCACCAAGGTCTTGTTTTTAATAATTCAGGGAGACTAGCCACCCTCATCACCAAACAAGTCTGGTGGGGGAACCAGTTTAGTCGCCGGTGACCCGACCATGAGGCAGGTAGTACTGGGTTACATGGTACCAGTAAGATATGGCATGAGCTGACACATATATACATACATATATATTATATATATATCATATATGCAATATATATTATATATCATATATATATATATATTGTAAAATGTTTTTGACTCCTAATGGGGGTAGTTATTTATTTACCGCCTACCTCAGCAAAATGTGGCACAAGGCCGGAAAGTGGGGATCCAGCAGGCTCCCCTAAAGGAAGGGCACTCCTGCAATGATGAAAATTGCCTGAGAACACTCCGTCGGTATTCCCATTAGGGGCGCCTCAGGCAGTAAGCAATGAACTTACTCTACCGGAAAGCCCAGTGGCAAGGCCTGGGAGGGTGGACCTCCTAGGTATTACCCAGGCGGCGTACCTCAGTCTAACAGTTGCTTGGCCGGTTCCCGGCCCCTCACCTGTCGGGCTGAGTGTCAAGAACGAATCCTTGACGAGTACTACAACCCTGTCTCCCAGCAGCCGAAGCTGCTAGGAGACCTTCCCCATCAGACGAGAGATGGTGGTATGAGACGAATCGCCAATCATTTTTATAACCAACGAGTGTGCTAAACAACCAATGAAAACGTTTCAAAATTATTATAAACATTGTCGAATTTTGGATTCAATCAGTTCGCCGTTGACTACGTCACGGACCGCATTTAATTATTGGCCGCAATCTTGGTTACTGGTCTGAACTACGCTGCCATCTTTGTTCAACACAATATCTCAGAACTTAACAGGTTAACTCCGCCACGGACCGCATTTGATTCTTGGTCGCCATCTTGGTTACTGATCTGAACTACGCCGCCATCTTTGTTCAAAACAATGTCTCAAAACTTTACATATATATATATATTATATATAATCTTGGAATTTTTTTATCTTTAAAACTATATATAACATATTTAATTTTTATATTTTTATCATTCGTTGAAAAAATATTTACTCATTTAATCACCTGCAATCGTTGTATCCAATAGCGTTCTAGAATTCGCATTAGTCCTAATGCTATTTCAGAGATCATCAGTTGTTTACCATGAAATACTATTTTATAAATTTAAAACCAAACAGTATATAAACTCCTGACAACGCAGCAGTGTTTATTAAACACCACATCTCTTAATCACAAGAATAAGAAATGTTCCGTATATTGGATCGTGTTTCTTGCTCCACATTAATTATGCTAACCCCATCTCCCAACGTATACCCCTACTACCATGTCTCCTTCTCCAACATCAAGGGTCTACGTTCCAAACTTCCAGAGGATTAAACCCAATTGCAGGAGACGACACCGAACATATTCTTTCTAAGCGAAACTGGAATAGGGCAGACCACATGAGTTCATAATTAACGGATACTCTAACTAAACATCTAAATCTGACCCCCAAGATCGCGAAGGGCATGGAATATGTGCCTACATTAAAGATGGCTTCCCATGTGGAAGGGATATCTCTAGAGAAGCTCCTAATTTACTTTATATGTGCTTCCGGGTTGCACTTGCTTACACCACTGCATTTATATTTGCCCTCTATCGGCCCCGCAACAGCGGATTTATTATCTTTAAGAGAATATCTGAGAAAATAGACCACATCCTGTCCGCACATCCCTCGGCTAACATCCACATCTGTGGTGACTTCAACGTCCATAATGTGGAATGGCTGACCCGCTACAAAAAAGACGCACCATGAGGGAAGGTTCTGTCATGATTTTGCCATTGCTTATGACCTCACTCAGATTGTTCGCGAGCCCATCCGTGTGCCCGATACTACAGGTCAATATGCAAGCCTCCTAGACTTTTTTCTCTCAACTTCCCCTGAGCTATGTTCACGTTCAGTCCTTTCTCCTCTAGGATCCTCCGACAACTCCGTCGTATCAGTTAAGATAAAAATGAAATGTAATAAGTCCCCAGACGTACCCCTCCACAGTAATGTACACCGATATTCCATAGCTGACTGGGATAGCTTCCGTACATTTATATCTGATCTACCTCTGCATTCCATGTTTAAAAAGAATGTGTCCTCTATGGTTAATTGCAGGCATAGACCAATCGATACCATCTAAAAAATTCCAACAAAAACCTACCAGCCAGCCAGCCATGGTTCTCCCCTGAATGTGCTGCTGCCATCGCGCACAGAAATCACTTTTTCCATAGCTACCAACGTAATAGATGCACTGAGGCTACAGCTGCTTTCAGGAACGCCAGCAACCACTGTAAAAGAGTAATAAAAAATGCAAGAGAGCTGTATGCCCTGTCTGTTAAATCCAAGGTAGATGATCAACGGCTTGGTTCCCATCAGTTTTGGCAAATTACAAATAGGATCCTTAACAGAAGTGTGCGTTTTATTCAAACCATTATCAACAGACCAGAGATCATCTCGTCAGTTTCAGACAACTCCCCATATTTCCTACTATAACACAGAACATGCTAAGCAACATAAAATATCCGTGCATGAGGTCGCCAAGCTAATCAAGAACCTTGATTCCAGTAAAGCTACTGGCCCTGACGACATCCTAATTATAGTTTTAAAAAAAGCTTCAACCAAAACTTGCTCCCATACTTACGAAACTTTAAACGTTGCCTTAAGGAGAAGTGCTTTTAAACACTCTGGAAAATCTCATCAATATGCCCTATATTAAAGAACTCAGGTGATAGGTCATCTCCCTGTCAGTACATACCAATAAGTCTCCTGTGTGTGATGAGTAAGTTGCTGGAATCCATATTAAATAGCGAAATAGTCAACTACCTCAGCAGAAATAACCTTCTTAGTGACACACAATATGGCTTCCGTTCTACAAGATTTACCGCAGATGTTCTTACGGTTATATCTCATAGGATTAGTGAATCTCTTAACAAACGCTTCCTTTCCTGGGCAATTGCTCTTGACATATCAAAGGCCTTCGACAAGGCATGGCATAAAGGCCTACTTCACAAGATCTCCAGCTACGGTATAACTGGAAATATTCTCTCTATCATTAAATCATTTCTCTCTGATAGGCTCATAATAGTCGTTGATGGACAAAAATCAGAGGCCTGTAGTATTAATGCTGGAGTCCCTCAAGGGTCAATCCTGGACCCAACTCTCTTCCTGATCTACATCAATGATCTCCCTAAACACATACTTAAGTCATTCGTTGACATTTATGCTGATGACACGACCATCTACGGCAACACATCAAAGGCTGTAAATGACAAAGCTCTCTCTGATTCCTCTCCTCTGATCTCGAGCGAGTGGTTCAGTGTGGGGGGGAGACGTGGCTGGTTACATTTAATGCATCTAAAATCAAACTCCTATCCTTACATCATCAACGCTCTGATCCCCATCTGGCATCAATTGAAATGGATAGCTCTCATCTAGGAGAAGCCCCATGTTTTGACAAGTTTCTGGGCTTGACCATTACTTCTGATCTGAAATGGAACACGTACATCAAGTCTGTTGCCAAGGTCGCTGGAAAGATTGTGGGGTCCTTCTACCGCCCCAGAAGATATCTCACTACTGATGAAATTCTCTATCTATATAAAAGCCAAGTCCGTCCAAGGATGGAATACTGCTGCCATATCTGGGCAGGAGCTGCTAAAAACAGCCTATCCTGCCTTGACAGAGTACAAAATAGACTTCGTGGCTTAGTGGGAGATGCCCTTTTCTCTTCCCTGTAACCTCTCTCCCACAGAAGAGACGTTACAATCCTATCTTTGTTTTATCGTTATTTCCATGGCAGGTGCTCGTCTGAACTTCAATCTCTGGTCCCCCCTCGCCAATCTTTCACGAAAAACACCCGTCTAGCTAAATCCACTGTGAAAAACTTTCCCTACTCTTTATCTATGTCTAAATCAAAACGTAGATTCCATGAAAAAAGCTTCTTTCTTAGAACTGCACACCTGTGGAACTCTGCCTGCTTCCCTCCTGACTACAACTTGAATGTCTTCAAATCCAACGTAAACAAATTCCTGATGAACCGCCCCCTTAAGTTGACACTTTATTAAATATCCACACTAACGTACTGTACTTACAATAACCCTTATCCCTGAGTGGTTTCCGGGCCTTGATAAGTGGTGACCACCTTGTAAAAAAATGCTATCAAAAAATTGTCTCGCTTTCTTTTGACGCTTGTCCTTGTCTTCAAATTCAAAAGGTATAGATATTTAAACGCTGCTCACCTCAGCATTATGTGACAATGTCAGGAAAGTAGTGTGTCAAGCAAGCTCCCTTTAAAAGAGATGCTCCCTAGCCTAGCAAACATTGCTTGAACACTCTCGTTGGCATTCCCCGATGGATAAACTTAAGGCATGGGAAGGTGGATAATACCCAGACGGAATACCTCAGTCTGACAGTCACTGAGCTCAGTTCTGGCCTTGCATCTGACATACTGATTTTCAAGAACGAAATCTTCACTGGTACTTTATCTTCTCTGTTTCCAAGCAACCGAGGCAGCAAACCAAATCTACCCATTACAAAAGGTATAGATATTTAAACGTTGCCCAAGTCAGCTTTCTGTGACACTAGCTCGGAAAACTGGGGTGTCAAGCAAGTTTTTCTAAAGAAGGGGCACTCAAGCATCGCCGTTGACATTCCCCGGTCGAGGCGTGTCAAGCAGCAAGCAATAAACTTACTCCACCTGAAAGCAGGGTGGCATGACTTGGGAGGGTGGAAATCCTGAGTTAAACTCAGAATTCATACCTCAGTCCGACAGTCACTGAGCCAGTTCCTGATCATGCGCTTCTCGGGCTGATTGTCAAGAACGGATTCTTGACTGGTACTTTAAATACCCGGTTCCAAGCAACCGAAGCAGAGAAAAGACTTTACCCATTTGAAATGGATAGATTTTTTATTTATTTATCAGTACGATCCGGATAAATCCATCATCCAAGACGAGAGCCATTCATTTCAATTGATGCCAGGCGGGGATCTGAGCTTTTATGATAGAAAGATAGAAGCTTTGCTTTAGATGCATTAAAATTAACCACCCACCTGTTTCCCCATTGCACCACGTGATCAAGATCAGAGGAGACAGAATTGGAGAGAACTTGGTAGTTTATTGCGTTTGAAGTGTTGCCATAGATGATAGCGTCGTCGGCAAAAATGGCTAAAAATAATCTTAGGATGTTATTTGGGAGATCATTAATGATAGGTAAGGAAGAGAATTGGCTCCACGATGGACCACTAAGGAACTCCATCATTAATACTCTGTCTTTCTGATTTCTGTCCGTCAACCACTACTACTACGAACCTATATGAGAGAAAACATTTAATAATTGAAAAGACGTTTCCAGCTATACTATAGCTGGAGATTTAGTTGCGTAGACCTTTATGTCATACCCTACCAAAGGCCCTTGATATGTCAAGAGCAACTGCCCTAGAAAGGAAATATCCGCCGAGAGATTAGCAAATCCAATGAGATATAACTGATAGCTTATTAGTAGATCTAGCAGACCAGAAACCATATTGCATATCACTGGAAAGGTTGTTTTTGCTGTGGTGGTTGATTACTTGTCTATTTCATACAAATTCCAGCAATTTACCCATGCCGCACAAGACACTGATTGGTCTGTATTGACTGGAAGATGACCGATCAAACTAAATTTTTAAATACGGAATATGCCGATTAGGTTTTCCAGGGTAGTGGGGAAAAATTCTCTTTAAAGAAACACTTAAACAGATTTGTGAGTATGTGAGTTAGTTCTGGTCGAAGCTTTTTGATCACTAAAACAAGAATGCTATTAGGGGAAGTTGCTTTACTGGAACGGAGTTTTTGGTTTACTCTAGAATTTATGTTATCCAATTTTTCTTTTTTTACTTAACGGGAATTATTTGCCACCGTAATAGATTCCTATTACTATCAAATTACCTTTTTCTGGTGGAAAATATTTATTTGATTTATAATTAATTTAAACGCGTTAGAAAAAGGTTTACTTAAAGGTGTTATATATATATATATTAGTGATGGGACGATTCTGATTTTTTCCGGAATCCGATGCAATTACAGATTCTGTCCTAAATTCTTGATTCCAATACCAGCAACGATTCATATTTTGATTCTTTTTAAATTTAACATTAAAATAAAGATTTGGTGCATTTAAAAAGGTTCAAATGGAAGTACCCATCCGTGTAATGTCCACATAGTTGGCAAAACGTAAATCATATGAAAGGGAGCGTATATTACAAGAGTACATCTTGCTAAATATTTGTATTTTAGTTTTCTCTTTTAATTCATTGAAAATTGAGAGACAAGGTTTGTTTTTCTTTTAAAACAAATTTCATCGTTAGTGCTATTTGAAATTTGCATAACGTATTAAAAAGAATCGACGATGATATTTAAAATGAGACAAACGTTTAAGAAGAGTATCGTTAACGAAGCCCATCCCATGATAAGAATATATGAATAATGCTTCTGTTTAGAAAATCATTATTAACGTTGGGGTAGGCTTTATAAACTCTTCTCTTCTTTCTCTCTATGAAGTAATGTTCTTTTTTCTCGCAATTATAAAAATTCGGTATGTTGTTAGTAGGGCTGTGAGAACAGCATATTCCTTTCATGTTTTTGATTCTTGAGTATATATCCGTCAATATCTTATATGTCTTTATATAGACGGATGCTGTTTTCGGTTGATTAAGTGTGTCTAACTGCGTCGGATATATACCCGAGAGTCAAAAGAATGAAAATAATATTCTGTTGTTACAGCCCTAGTTGTTAGATTAGTTTGCGTTACTATAAAAAGTAAAACAAAATACAAAAGCTATCATTGCTAAAAATAACAGTAGTCTCATTAATAGTAATCATATCCATAATTATAATGGCAAATAGGTATACTTCTTTAAATAAATTACTTCTTTAAATAAATTACTTCTTTAAATAAATTACTTCTCCAAAATCAGATTCTACTTTTTTAGATTATTACGTGCCTCAAAGATAAAAACACAATTAATTTAGAATCTGAAGTATTAAAAGAAGTTTTGCATATAAATTTAGCATAAAATAGTAATGATTTTCAATCTATTCTAATATGTTAATCTTGTCTAATCGCTCAAAATAAAAACAGATCAATGGTAGAACATAACATTTTCGCTCGATTAATTATATTTATTTGATGAGTTTCTACCAGCGTTTGTGTAATTTTCGATTTTGAGCGATTTTCATCCATCTGTCTGAAAGATTATAGACATACATTTTTTTCAACTCAATAGAGCGAACATTGCGAAGATTACGTTTTTTTTAACTAAAAATGCGCTTTAAAATAAGTTTCAACATAAATAAAATTCTTCAGGTAGATAGAAGTATATTTCTCTTTGGTAACATTTCTGCGTTGTATATTTGTTTTCCTTCTCTTTTATGTTCTGTTAGTTACAGTAAAATATACCGAAGCTCAAATTTCCTGGTAGTAATGGGGAAATGGGAGGGGGGAAGTAAAAATGTAGATATGATTTCCTTTTTAATTCTGAAAACTTCTAAATCTTTCCCTTTATGTATTTTCTCGAAGATTTTTATAAACTCATCGTGAGATTTTTAACTATATGTGTATACCCGACGCATGATCAATTATTTCTGATGAAAAACATAAAGAAAGTGTCCAGAAACCATTGTATTTTCAATCTTTTAATATCATGTCAGAACTTTGGTGAACGTGAAGCGACTATGTGCAAAAAGGGTCACAGTAATTCACAAATAGACTAGATAAATTAGACTCGGAGAATGATTGTTAAATTTGCCAGTGGAATTTATATCCAATTCCGTGGCACTTAATTTGATGTTGGAAATAAACAAATTCTAATAAATAAATTTGTCTTTTTTTAAATTTTTATTGTAAAGCAAAAATGGGTATATTCAAGATCCAAAGTTATATTTATAAATTCAATCCTTTCAACACGTAAAAATTACGATACATTTTATAGATTTGTTTTGTTTACGTAAAACAATAATTTCTTAACTTAATATTTAATTTTTACGTACGAATATTTATCAGAAAAAATTTTTCTAAGAATAAAAAAGATGATCATATAATGTGTGGGGAAAAGTGCTTACCGTACAAACGTCCTCGAGTCTGTCTGTCCTGTGAGTCGCGCGCGTTGAGAAAGAAAGAAAGAGTCCATCATGGCGGCCGTTACGTTTTGTAGTGAACGACGTCTCGCAAGATAACGTGCGCGTACCTTATAAAAACAGGTCACTTGTCGGTGGAGGAGGAGCGAGAAAAACCATTTGACGTTTGAGAAGCGGCAAAATCAGTTGGGAGAATTTGTGTGAGAAGTGATATTTGCCTGTTTATCGACCACATAATGTTTGAAATAAAACATACAATTCATTTAGGTTGTCATCTTCGTTTTAATGGTAAATCTATTCCAAATATTTATTTTCGTATCTGTAAACTTTAAAACATTTCTAATTTGTTGGATTTAGAATAACATTTTTACATATAAAGTATTCTATTAATACTAAAAATTATCTTTTTTTATTTTAACTTGGATTATATATATATATATATATATATATATATATATATATATATATATATATATATATATATATATCACACCACATCGCTCGGTATATGGATCCACTTAATACATGTCTCACTCCGTCTCTATCTTCAGTTTTTTTGAGTTGGTTAATCCATAACGCTGTCCACTTTCACATAATCTCTCAATATATTTTGCTGCATATATCCTCATCCTTTTTTACCCTGTATACTCCCTTGTAAATTTGTAATTATAAAACCTGATGATTGTAGGACACAGCTGATCCGAATTATTGCCTGCACAGGCTAACACATTGAGTCTATTCTTCACTCCCTATTTGTAATTTTATTTCTGTATGATATATTAATTGCTTTATCTCTTTTATTTGGCTTTCCCTCATTTAGATTAAAGTTAATATTCACGACTTAAACGCGTACAAAACGTGTATGTCTACGAATCGCATTAAATTATGTTAGAGCTGTGTATGACATTTACCTGATTTTATTTGAGTTTTAGTTTAGCCAGCTCTGAATAATCCTTGCAGAGACTTCAAGTTTTAGATCAATGACAACCAACCAGGTATTTTTGCAACACTTAAGCTAATGCCATGGTGTACTTGCTCATTGCATTTGTATTTTGTACACTGATTTTAAATCAGCTTATAAAAGACCAATGCAGTAAGCAACTTTAGACTCTAGAGTTGCTGATAAAACATTTGTGTGAAGTACCAACTAATGGTGAGCATATCTATTTATGCAAATACGAATTGAAACCATAGCAGCAAATTTTTGTTTCCCCTCCATAAAGGTAAAATATTTTTGGATATATGTATGTATATATATGTATATATATATATATATATATATATATATATATATATATGTATGTATATATATGTATCTATATATGTATATATATATATGTGTGTGTGTGCGTACATAATGGTTGTATGTATGTATTTATGTATATATCTGGGTGTATGTATTTATGTGCATATGTTTTACTTGTGCTATGGATCATTAAAAATGAATTACGGAAAAGTTCTGAAGTTCTGAGATAAATGGATCTTTGAATCAATGAGACTGGTCTATGTAAGCCATTTTTCTTTAACCCTTCATATAAGGATTAATTTAACTAAAACAATAAAAAAGAAATCATCAAAATAGTCTGACTGCATAAAGATTATAATGATAAGAATTGTAAAACGATGAACAATGTTCTCAAAATCGTTCGATTACGCATTGGTGAAAGAAACTCACAAGAAATGGATTGAAATAAATTTTATTCCAAAATTCTTTGGAGAATGAATATTAATTACACCCAGTATGGTATTGTGTATGAAGAACGCAGAAATTCAGAAGACAGGATTTTGTTTAGAAGTAAACAGCAGGACTAATTCAAAAGTCTTCAGAAATGAAGCTATTTGAAATATTTGTCTGCAAAAATAATTAAAATGTGGCGTTTTAATTGGATCGAAGACAGTTTGGATTTTTTGTGGCCCTTGTATATCATGAAGTTTTCTTTATTTACGACATTTCACGTCGAGCGTTTCTAATTATTTTTCCTTAATAAAACACCGGAGGACATATCGCGGGTTTGATTCGAATATATTCTGTTAGTAATTTCAATAGGATATAATTATATTTTTGGGAAATCCTAACAAAACTGATATAAACTAGCAGGATCTGTGGAAATGCCATATAATGAGAAATGTTTTGTTGAACCTGACATTTTTCCAGATAGCACACACAAATTATTTTTGAGAGAAAATCACGCAGCAAACAGTATTTAATAATTTTCTATTAAAATAGTGACATTGTATTTTAAATATAGAACTGCAAAAATGAGATGAATTAATAAGTACTAATAAATACCCAGAAATAATTTATGTACTACATGTGTAAATACGAATAATTAAGTCATTTTGTAAGAGACGACTTTTTGTTTACTCATTAAGTCTAGTATCTGTTAGCAGACAATGCTATTCCTTTCTTGACCTGTTTTTTTTTTAGATATTCTCTTTTTTCTTTCAATGAATGATTTCTTCAGTAAAGGACTACGATTTCTTATCTTTCACACTCTCACAACAATGTGTATATATTATCATAATCATACTCGAAAACAAGGGTATATTAAATGGAGGCTACTCTCATATACTTGTTTAGGATTGCCAGATTAGGTTTTTAAAAACCAAACTACGCGAATTAAGCATATGTGGTGCAGTATGTCCTTTAAAATAGTATGTTCGTATTTAGTCGTTTTTTCTAAACGTAACGTCCGGACTAAGAAAGGAACAAGTAGAATATTATAGAGATATGACAAGCTTTTATCGTAGTTTTCGCAAATGACATTTTTATAGATGGACACGATTCTATGAATGCAAATCTCTTAAATTATTGTTGGATAATATGAAAAAAGTTATGTTCTATAAAAACTATTCGAATGTAGACGAAATATTTAGCACTAATTAATAAAGTAAAACAAGTCATGCAAAAGAACTTTAGAAGATTTACTGACTTACATGGGGATTTATAGCATCAACACTACCTCCACTGCAAGGATGTTCTGCGGACCGATGCTATGACCTTTTCTTGATTGAGACGAAGGCTTGCACGGTACATTTATTAGTGGTCCAGTGGACACCGCAAGTTCGCGCTGAGATTAAAAAATATTTTTAGAATATACAGACTGATTAAGAAGTAACACTTAAAAAATACATACAATTTTTTTTTAATTTAATTGATACAATCATTTAAAATGAGAAGAATGTATATTGCATGGGTTTTTATTTAAAATATAATATAAGTGCCTTCATTTTCCACCAGTGTTTCGACCAACAATCGCATCAACTGATTAAAAATATTCTTCCAAAAGGTTTTCTATAACTTTATGTATTCGCCTTCAAGTTCTTTAAAATTTCTTGGTTTGGTTGGGTAGGCTTGCTCTGTCATCTAGTACCAGAGACAAAACATTTCGAAGGGAGTTAAGTCAAGAATTTAAGTCTGCTATTCGGAAAAACCGCGATGATCTATCCGACCAACAATAGGAAAGTGTTGCGGTTGGTTGAGAGAGGATAAGTATTTATTTGCTTCCCCACCTAAGCAAAATATGGTACAAGGTCGGTTTTTATGTGGAGTGAAGGGCGAGAAGGAGAGGAACGAGGAATGGTATATAGGGTTGCCCCTACATGGACAACTAACCAATTGCCACAAGGCCAATGGTCTTAAAGTTCAGCATCTGCCGGAAAAGATACTACACTTTGATCTCAGTCAAAAAGACGAGTTTTTGAGAGAGGATATTTGGCTATTGATTAATGTTTCGGACAATATAGAGAATTTGCATTTTATGCAAAACGGAATTCGTTAATGAGAAAAGTATATTTCAGAAGTAAACTGTACGCCTTTTCAAATCGCTCTGTATATTTATTGCCTGTATAGGAACCACTCCAGATTTGCGTTCTCACGCATTGCTGAAGCAAAAGATAATTATACAAATATGTGGCGAAACCTTGCATCCAATTTAATTCTTGAGGTGATCCGAGTTAACAGCTGTTTTGTAGCCTTTTCCACGGTGCAGTAATACGAAAAGAAAACGAATCTTTTTTGAATATTCTGCTGTTACCGTTCAAAATATATTGTCTCAGAATTTATAGAAAACCGCCACTACTACTCCAGCTCATATACGACGTTTAAGTCGAGTATGAGCTTTGCACAGCCGCTTACTCTAGCGATTGGTGTTTTGAGTTTTGTTCGAACAACTCTAGATTTTTCCCATGAAGCGTCCAGATTGAACTGTTCAAACATTGCACTAGTAAAATGTTAGAAAAAGCGTGAACTCGAATTAGTAGAAAAAACTTTATTTTACTTGTAGATTTCGGTGTGCTGAAAAAAAATCTGAAAACCGTATTCGTCGCAAATTAATAGTTTGGGAGATATTAATATTTTTCTAAGGTATTATTTTCTTTATAAAATCAGCTATAATGACGTAAGTCGCCTGATTACGCATGCGCACAGACGGAAGAGATATCACATTTACTTTTAAAAAATCAGCATTTTATTAGTGTCCGTAAGTAAAAAGTAAATATCACAACGTATCATAGTATTTGTTTACGTAATTTCGGTTTTTGCTTTCACGTGCGTACGACTTGTCAAATTGTGGAGGAATCTTTTTGCAGGCATTTAAAAAAACTGTGGTTTACATTTGTGTGTTACGTAGTTTTCAATTGATCTAAAAATTCAGTTTTATGGAGTTGTTTGCAAAAACATAACCGCCGCCGCCCACCTCCGCCCCGCCGATGTAAACACATTTTTTTATGAAATATAATCATTACTCTGCTCGATCAATTTCGTCACGTTACTTACGGAAAAACGGTTAATTAAACAGCAGAAGCACCTGTTAAGCTATATAAGTTGTATATATGATTGCCACCCCTCAAAAAGAAGAACGAACAAAATATGTTTTTTTTTTTTTGTAAACTGGTCGTGAAAACTTACTAACGGTATTATTTTTATTATAAAATGAGGTAAAAACTTTTTTTTATTTTATGAAAATATTTCTTGTGATTTAAAATGTCCGCCATGTATACATGTGCCTTGTGAAATGTCAGGTGACTACCGTGCATGCGTAGCCTAAATGAAGTCAGTGTAATGGACTCTGTGCGAATGCGCAATCAGCCGACTTACGCCATTATAGCTGATTTTATAAAGAAAATAATCCATCGGAAAAAAATATTAATATCTCCTAAACTATTACTTTGAGACGGATACGGTTTTCAGATTCTTTTTCAGCACACCGAAATCTACAAAAACAATACATTTTTATCTACAAGTTTGAGTTCACGTTTTTTCTAAATTAATAGCTTTTTTGTACGAAAAACTAAGACTAACATTTGAAAAAAAAAATGAAAATAAAAATGATTAATAGAATAGTATCTTGATGTTAGACATAGGTTGTAGCATTAATTAATTTTTTTAATACAGGTTATCAGTTAACGAAGCAAGTAGCTTATAAGTTTGAATAAAAGTTTGAATAAAACATTTTGAACAACGTTATCTCGTAATTTGATATTCGGGTTGTTAGAGGATCGATTCTCTGTTGGGAATATAAAGTGCATCCAGTTTTATTTTTTTCACAGTGGGTACCACTTATCAAGGCCCGGAAACCACTGAGGGATAAGGGTAAGTACAGTACGTTAGTGTGGAGATTTGATGAAGTGTTTACTTAAGGGGGCGGTTCATTAGGAATTTGTTAACGTTGGACTTGAACACATCCAAGTTGTAGTCAGGTGGGAATCATGTAGACGGAACAGAGTTCCACAGGCTTGCGGTTCTAAGAAAGAAGCTTTGTTCATGGAATCCATGTTTGGATTTAGGCACAGATAAAGAGTGGGGAAAGTTTTTCACAGTGGATTCAACCTGACGGGTGTTTTTCGTGAAAGATGGCGAGGAGGGACCAGAGAGTGGAGTTCAGACGAGCACCTGCCATGCAAACACCGATAAAACAAGGATAGGCTCGCAACGTCTCTTCTGTGGGATAGAGGTTGACCGGTAGAGAAAAGGGCATCCTCCACTAAGCCACGAAGTCTATTTTGTACTCTGTTAAGGATGGATAGGCTGTTTTTAGCAGCTCCTGCCCAGATATGGCAGCAGTATTCCATCCTTGGACGTACTTGCTTTTATATAGATAGAGAATTGCATCAGTAGTGAGATATCTTCTGGAGCGGTAGAAGGATCCCATCATCTTTCCAGCGACCTTGGCAACAGACTTGATGTACGTGTTCCATTTCAGATCAGAAGTAATGGTCAAACCCAGAAGCTTGTCAAAACACGAGACGACGAGAGCCATCCATCACAATTGATGCCAGATGGGGATCAGAGCGTTGATGATGTAAGGATAGGAATTTGGTTTTAGATGTCTTAAATGTAACCAGCCACGTCTTCCCCCAGTGAGCCACGCGCTCGAGATCAGAGGAGAGAGAATCAGAGAGAACTTTGTCATTTACAGCCTTTGATGTGTTGCCGTAGATGGTCGTGTCATCAGCATAGATGTCAACGGATGATTTGAGTATGTGTTTAGGGAGGTCATTGATGTAGATCAGGAAGAGAGTTGGGTCCAGAATTGACCCTTGAGAGACTCCAGCATTAATACTGCAGGCCTCTGATTTTTGTCTATCGACCACTACCCTTATGAGCCTATCGGAGAGAAATGATTTAATGACTGAGAAAACATTTCCAGTTATACCGTAGCTGGAAATCTTGTGAAGTAGACCTTTACGCCATACCTTGTCGAAGGCTTTTGATATGTCAAGAGCAATTGCCCTAGAAAGGAAGTCTTTATCAAGAGATTCACTAATCCTGAGAGATATAACCGTCAGCACATCTGCGGTAGATCTTGCAGAGCGGAAACCATATTGTGTGTCACTAAGAAAGTTGTTTCTGCTGATGTGGTTGACTATTTCTCTATTTAATATGGATTCCAGCAACTTACTCATGACCCACAGGAGACTTATTGGTCTGTACTGAGAGGGAGATGACCTATCACCTGAGTTCTTAAATACAGGGCAAACTGATGAGGTCTTCCAGGGAGTCGGAAAGCACTTCTCCTTAAGGCAGCGCTTAAATAATTTCGTAAGTAGGGGAGCAAGTTCTGGTTGAAGCTTTTTTAACACTATAATTGGGATGCCGTCACGGCCAGTTGCTTTACTGGAATCAAGGTTCTTGATTAGCTTGGCGACCTCATGCACGGATATTTGTATGTTACCTAGCGTGTTCTGTGTTATAGGAGGAAATATGGGGAGTTGATGGCCTTCGTCGCATAGGGTAGAATTAGCTGCAAAGTTCTTGGCAAATAGTTTGGCCTTGTCTGACGCTGACGAGATGATCTCTGGTGCATTCATAATGGTTGGGATAGAACGCAAACTTCTGTTCAGTATCCTATTTGTTATTTGTCAAAACTGATGGAAACCAAGCCGCTGATCAGCAACCTTGGATTTAATGGACTGAGCGTATAGCTCTCTTGCATTTTGTATTACTCTTTTACAGTGGTTGCTGGCGTTCCTGAAAGCAGCTTTAGTATTATTAGTGCATCTATTACGTTGGTAGCTATGGAAAAAAGTGATTTCTGTGCGCGATAGCGGCAGCATATTCTTGGGAGAACCATGGCTGGCTGTTAGGTTTTTGTTGGAATTTTTTAGATGGTATGAATCGGTTTATGCCTACAATTAACCATTCGGTCAGATCTGATAATATAGAGGACATATCCTTTTTAAACATGGAATGCAGAGGTAAATCAGATATGAATGTACGGAAGCTATCCCAGTCAGACTTAGAGTATCGGTATATATTACGGTGGAGGTGTACGTCTGGGGACTTATTACATTTCATTTTTATCTTAACTGATACGACGGAGTTGTCGGAGGATCCTAGAGGGGAAAGAACGGAACGTGAACATAGCTCAGGGGAGGTTGAGAGAAAAAAGTCTAGGAGGCTTGCATATTGACCTGTAGTATTGGGCACACGGATGGGCTCGCGAACAATCTGAGTGAGATCATAAGCAATGGCAAAATCATGACAGAACCCTCCTACGTCGTCTGTCTTATTTGAATAGGTCAACCATTCTATGTTATGGACGTTGAAGTCACCACAGATGTGGATGTTAGCCGAGGGATGTGCGGACAGGATCTGGTCTATTTTCTCAGATATTCTCTCAAAGATAGTAAATCCCCTGTTGTTGGCCCGATAGAGGGCAAATATAAATGCAGTGTTGTTAGCAAGTGCAACCCGGAATCACATATAGGGTAAGTTAGGGTCTTCTCATGAGATATCCCTACCACACAGGAAGCCATCTTTAATGTAGGCACATATTCCATGGCCATGGCGATCTTGGGGGTCAGATTTAGCTGGTAAATTTGAGTATCCGTTAATTATGAACTCATCTAGGGAAGTGGTCGGCCCTATTCCAGTTTCGCTTAGAAATAATATGTTCTCTTTCGTCTCCTGCAATTGGGTTTAATCCTCTGGAAGGTTGAAACCTAGACCCCTTATGTTAGAGAAGGAGACATGGTAGTAGGGGTCTACGTTGGAAGATGGGGTTCTAAGTTTATTCGATTTTATTTTCAGGAGATATTTGATGTTGAGGTTTTGGAATTTGTGGAAGAGGTCGGCATATTTGGTTAGAGCAGCACAGAGAGAGAAAGGAAGAGAGAAAAAGACAGGAAATATTTTTTTCGTAGCACACGAAAAGGTAAAGCCGTAACAATTACCCACTAGTATGGCATCGAGAGGCCCCACCAGAGACTACTGCATATTCCAGATCCACTCACCAAATGGCAATACAGCAGTCTCAGTACTTTGCGCCTGCTGATAGGACAGCCTCCTTAGTGGTTAATCCAATGTTCGGGTCCCTGACTATCAGGCGGATAACGTCAGCACAGACAAAACGTTTACCTCCATCACCCTTACTAGTGACATGGCCACAAGGACAGACATAGAGACAGAAAAAGTTCCGACATCTCAGACTACTGTTCACCAATTACTACCGACCTTTAAGCAGCTTTTTCTTCACCCTTAGTTAGAAAAATCACTCGTTGAATAAGAACTGAGGGACAAAAAAGGAGAAGCGAGAGTAATGGGAGCTGCCGATAACACATCCACTGTATTATCTACTCTCCATTAAAAAGAGGGGGAGGAGGGGAATGGGTACAAGTGATTTTTTTATATCTAAATAGTAAGTCCGGTGCTAAGTTATCAATTCAGGACACTTCTGATGATAATCTCCCCTCCTATATTAATGGGTGGAATTTTGTCGTTATCTATCTCGAGTTTGAATAATGGAGCTTCACCTTTATAATTAAAATCCAATAATTAACTTTGATCAATTTGTAAAGTCGGCTTAATATTAATTTACATTCGAGCTAAGATAATTATTCAAGGTTTTAATTTAGAAGGTTCTTTTTATAGGTGATTTTTTCTTTGCTAATGTCACTGTATTATATGTCGAATATAATAGAAAATAAGACTAACTATATTAGATGGTAAGATTGGCTAGCCAGGAAGCAAGCATTTTCAATATAGGCAAGCTTGCAGTAATAGTGTATATTAAGTATGTTACTTAAATAAAGTCCTAACTTTACCTACTCTAATAGAGAAAAATAATTCCCGTTATTTTGTTTTGTTTTTTATCGTTAGTTTATTTTGTAGCATGGGGTGACGAATAAGACAGGAGAGTAGATACAAATAAATACATAAATAAAACAAGAAAAACAAGTTTAAACAAGGTAAAATGAAAAACATTTAGGATGAATTTTAAAAATACTTAACGTCCGTTTGCCAGAATGGTTCAGCGTCTTTTTGTCAACTGGCATGTTGTGTCTTTCTAGAGCGTAAGAAGATTTCTATTTCCGGATAAATTGTGCACGTGTTCCTATCTGTTTATAAAATGAAAGTCGTTTCGTTCAGATGTGTAAATATTAAAATTGCATTAAAAAATGTCCTAACTTTTTTTTAAGTCCTAACTTTATCTACTCTAATAGAGAAAAATAATTCCCGTCATTTTATTTTTTTTTTTTATCGCTAGTTTATTTTGTAGCATGGGGATGACGAATAAGGCAGGAGAGTAGATACAAATAAATACATAAATAAAACAAGAAAAACAAGTTTAAACAAGGTAACATGAAAAACATTTAGGGTGAATTTTAATAATACTTAACGTCCATTTGCCAGAATGGTCCAACGTCTTTTTGCCAACTGGCATGTTGTGTCTTTATAGAGCGTAAGAAGATTTCTATTTCCGGAGAAATTGTGCACGTGTTCCTATCTATTTATAGAATGAAAGTCGTTACGTTCAGATGTGTAAGTATTAAAATTACATTTTTTTTAATTTAACGATTTCTAAAGTTTTAAAATGTGAAAAAAAGGAATAAAACACTTTGAGGAGTTACAAGGTTGAATACATTGTAACGTAAATATATACAATGTATAATGTGTTTAGTAAGAACAGAAATCTGATTTTATGTCTCAAGAAAGTAAAAATAGGTTTTCTAGGTTATTTTAAACTGACTATTCATCCGGCCTTTTTATGGGCAAAAATAGTTGAATATTAATCTGTGCAAATAACGAATTGTTGTGTTTCATTTTTTTACATAAGAAATTAAAAAAAAAAAAACGCAGCGAATGTTTGGTTACTTTTAATATTTTTTTTTTATTTTTGAGTTTTAACTGTGTCCGGTGCTTTCATTTTTTACGAGTTTTTAAATTGGATCCTTATAAATCTAATAACAAGCACACAAAAGTATAAACATTTAAAGTCCTGTTTAATTGTAAAACTAATAGCAAGCGAGATTACTCGACGCTTAAGACACGTGACGTTAACAGAACATTATCCGTTTATCCTAAAACTTAAGACCTTCATCAGAAAGAGGCACATGTTGTATTGCCATTGTGGTAAAAGATGAGTGTTAACTAAAATTGCAAATTATAAACTCTTGTAAAACCAGTGCCGTATTACCCCATCCTTTTTAGACATGTTTATTCTTGTAAGAAATGCAGGATAGGCATCACGACAATCTGTTTGTAGACGGTCCAAAAGTTGTAAAAAACAATCAAATAACAAAATTTCTGAAGTATGACGCATCACATAGCCATCCGAATTTACTGACTGGTGGTATGTTGGTTTACGAACAAAGAAGCGTATAAAATAGCTGAAGAAAGGTTAATAAATGAATAAAAGCGTTGCGTAATGTAGTGACATGCGAATAATTCGAGAGCACGGATAATGTGTATGTTCGAATTCTATATTTTTAATGTTGTACTACAATGCTACCAATCTAATTTTGAGCTATCATCATTATTATTCCATCAGAAACAGATTTTTCTAGTTCCGTTAGCTATAATCGGGAGGAATTCTGACCTAATAATAATTTATTTATTATCGCCCGTAGTAAACATTAGACCTCGAACCACCATAATACATTTAAGTTATTTTTAAGCAAATTATCACCTGCACTGCGTTGCTTAAAACGTTACATCAACAGTAAACTATAAGTATTAGAAAAAGTATGAATCTATCAAGGCTTATCTAAAAGTTTCATTTTTTAATATTAAAACAGGAATAGTTTAAATGGCAAACACGATAAATACGATTTGCTTAAATGGATGTATGTACCAATTAAAACAAATATTACATCTAAGTTTCAAACAAAAGCTTATTTAATTTGAAGGTAAACAGAACTTCTCCTATTCGAATAACTGAGACATAATTTGGATGGTAGATAGCGGATTAAAATACACTATTTTGCATAGTGATAATTTTATAATTTTGAAAATGACATTTATAGCTTCTTGCGTTCTAATTTGACACATTTTTATAAAATTTAATTTAGTAAACCGCAATCAGCTGAGAATATCGTAGGACAGCTACAATTATTTTATTGGTTTATAATTCGGACAAATCAACTTTTTTGGGGGGGGGTATTTAATATGAATAAATGTGCCGCTTGTAGTTAAGCGCGATTAGAAGTGTTTTACTTCGTTTGATAATAAAGTTGGGTATAGATGATCCTTTATTTTCTTTAGATCACTCTATTTACTCTTGACCTTACTTTGCTAAGTCTTTAGCAGATGCATATGAAGTAGACGTTTTAGCTATTGGTCAAATTCGATGGAATATCACTCATTATCGAAGACTAGCAATTATAAGAGACATTAATAAAACAGAACAGAATATAAAAGCTTTAAGAAAATTGAGTATATAATCTATCTATATAAAAACAGTAGATATATGTGTATTTAAATATATTTAAAAGGTAAACTTTTAAACTAATGGTCGTATAACACTGACATAAACAGGAAATAGTGATTATACGACAAGCGTAGTTTATAACGAATAAAATATTTGTTTGATTTAATGAATAACGTGTACAGCAAGTTGAAATGCGACATGTTTCTTTCAACTGGCCAACATGTTTTACTTTCTGCGCATCTTACACATCACAATCTTCTTTTTTTTTTCAAGTTAAAAATTAATATTTCTCTTTTATAATACATTAATAAAGAACGCGATTAGAATGCTTAATGTGTTGGTTGTGATTCTAGCCAGCATCATTTTGTATTAATAAATCCGAATATCGGCATTGATTTTAAATATATTTAAATGCATTTTACGACAAGCAAAATCAAAATATTTATTTACAGGCTGGGAAAATAAAAAAATTATTGTATAGTTCTTACAGATTTTTTAATGTCATTTAAGACGATGAATATCATTTTACAATTATTTTTGCCGGAAATTCCTCACGAATTCAGACAAAATTCCACGGAAAACATCATACTTTTCTAAAGTAAATCTTACTCTACAGTTTAAGTACAGTTCTGATAGAAAGGCTTATCTGTGCTAATGTCAAGTTCGTGCGTTTCTTTCTTTTTTATTTCAAGTAATACGTATATAGTGCACGATATTCTGAAATTGGAAATATTTATAGTCTATCCTAACTTTAATGTTATTTTTCTTTAACTTCATTCTCTTCAATTTTCTTTTTTCTAAATATTTTTCTTTTTCTTCACTTTTAATATTTTTTTTATTTTTTTCAATAATTTTTCTTTTTTTGTGTGTAAAGAAAGAAGATGAAGTCAGTCATATATGTCTATTTATTATTCATTAATCGATTAGATGAACAATATTTATTTAAAACCAAAATTTTAAAGTATTCCAATGGGTTTTTCTGTGTTAGGAAGTTTCCATCACATTTACTTAATTCGTATATTTTTAAGAAAATTATAACACAAGATATATATTAATTTTAATACAAAATAGAAATATTCGTAACTAATAAAATATAAGTAATCATTAAATTTTGAGAAAACAAATATTAATTTCAACGACACTTTTTAAATTATTCGTTTCTGACTAACATACACTTTTTGCAGTATTTTTTAAATATTTTCTACAACCTACAATTCATCTTCGAAATGTCGACTATTATAGGTTTTAAGGTATGCTGACAATAAACGCCATTTAAATTTGGAGCTGATACGTAGTTTACTAGAATTGAAAATATTTGTTATCCAACGTTAAAGCTCATGTAATCTCTGGCAGACATTTTTTACAACTAATGCACATGTTAATAAGGGCTTTCGGAATAAACATCCTTACCGCCTCAATATTTAGAACGGCTTTCTGAATAAACACTCCAAAGTTCCCTATATTAAAAACAATTTTTGGAATTAACACCCCATTTTTTCCATTTGGGGGGAGGGGTGAAAATATTTTCTTTGTCGTCTGCTTATGTTACACGTTTGCGTATAACTAACTACTCGTTTGTAAAAACAAAATGCCTGCCAGAGATTACATTTGGTTTTACGTAGGATAGCATATGTTTTTATATATGGTAAACGACTTATCCCCAAATTGAACTGTGATATCCGTTGTCACTATGCCCGAAAACCTACAAAATCGACATTTACAAACCGCCAGGAGACTTAAATCAACCAATGAAATGTTGACACGAAAGCAATCATTCGAACATAACAGAAGTTCTCTTGACTAGTATTTTTAAACGAAATTGTCCTTGGGAATCGAACGTTTGATTTGGTTTCGAATTCTTTCTCTCCATTTAAAATGTGATATGAAAAACCGGTTGCAATGTAAGCACGTTTTTGCTTTTCAGTTTGGAATAAAAGTACACATTTATTTTATGATCAGTCTGCAGCACTTTTCTCAAGTCATTTCCTTTTTATTGGCAATGGTTCAATTATATTAAATAGAGATGTTCAATTGTACAAATTACCATGTGGCCCCCTTTCTAAAGGAAGAAGATAATACTCGAAGAATGAGGATGCTATATTTTTCTATTCAACACTGGTTACAACAGAGTTCTTGTTTCCTTTACGTAATTTTACTTTTAATCGTTTTTTTTTATAATCTAATAGTCTAATCTTACACAAGTCCAGCATTACACATGCCCTAATCACTTCATCAGGAACACTATTTAAAAGATATTGTATTATATTATAAGTTACATATTTTATTAAAATAATTTCGTTCCGCCCGAAAACTCTCACACCGCACGACTGACAAAATAGATATGAGCATTGAATACGAAACCATCTATGCTTGCTGCAAATAATCTAAGATATATTGTAGCAATTATAGTGCTGTATAATTCTTCTAAGACGTAATCCTATTTATTGATAACTAGCTGAAATACCCGACGTTGCAAGGTTGTATTTAACATATTTGAATATTCCGTCCTCATACATAATTTTCTTATTGGTTAAACCTCAGATAAATTCATAATGGCTTATATTTCCACATCCCTCGTGAGGTAGGAGTAGTAAATGCGTTTTATTTTATAGAGGTCTCCTCATTAGCCCTTATCCTCTTTTAAAGTTTATTTTTTATTTCCTAGGCCTTCTTTCAAAACGTGATGTAAGAATTGCAATTATTATTTTATATCATAGTGCATATCTGAAACTCTTAAATCTGCATCGTTTTAACTATTTAATGTACACTATCTTTTTATAAAGATGGCATTAGTAATATATTCTCTCAATGAAATAATTAAAATTTAGTTTCAATCTGTCTATATCTGAACACTAGTATCTGTAGTTTCATTAATTTTGAAGAATCTGTACATAAAAAAAAACATCGGTGTGATCTCTAACAGGTTAGGGGTTAATGTAGAGATTTTTCATGACACCCAATGAAAGAAACAAGATTAAGTCCAACAATGGTAAGGTTTTGCCCCTGAGCTTTATTTATAGATATGGCAAAACTCATTCTTTATTGGGAATTGTAAACGCTTTAACTGATATGGCATATCAGAAATAATAAGGAAAATCTGAGGAATGAAAAGTTTCTCCCTTAAAATGTCCAGTTATTATAATTGTGTTCACAATATTAGTTTTCAAAGACTTTATTACTAACTTTGTACTATTACACAGTTTAGTTGGATCAAGATTTTTAAAGAATAGAACTCAATAGAACTATAACTTGAGAAATATCTGGAAAAAATTAGTCATCAGGTCACCAATTGAATTTATTGTCAGGCCACATGGTAATTTGTGCAATTGAACATCTCTATTTAATATAATTGAACCATTGCCAATAAAAAGGAAATGACTTGAGAAAAGTGCTGCAGACCATAAATATATGTATACTGAAAAACGAATAAATACCTACCGCATAATACACAACAAAAACAAGAATTAAACCCGAGAAAAATACGCAATGCCATAAACGCATTATAAAAGAACTGTTTCAAACAAAAACAAAAGGAATAAATACGATATATACAAGATAAGATTATTCTATGATATAGCCACAACAACTAGCACACCACTACTGTTACTAAATTTCAACCATTTAACATAAATATTTACCAGAGGTAGAACGATATAAGTTACATTCACAAGTCCAAAACTGTTAGACCGCTCCATTGAAAGGTACTGTGCATGAACACGTCAATTACCATTTTTAACTTCTTCGCTTTAGAGTTAGGGCGAATACAAAATATTAGTGAAAACGCGCCTATTATTATATGTAAGATAGAAATGTTTACGGAATTATATTCCCAAGTAAAATATTAGCTGCGATGAACTTTAATAAACTTTATTCCACTTTGTAGTCAATTATCCAAAAATCGAAACTATTAAGCCATAATTACAATCTTTAAACTAATAGTATGTCGCGTTGAATTACAATGGGTGCGTAATGCCAAATTGATGATTGAATATTGTGCTCATGCTTGCATTAAATATCAATCCCTAATAATCACTTAAAGTTCACTGAACGGATACATAAAACTTGGTTCGTCCCGCCTTATTACGACAAACGTGCTTACAAAATTTCAGGAAGATGTAGCCTTATATTTTCTCAAAAGTTGTGGAAGAGATAGAAAAACTAATCAAAATGTAACCTTCTACGTTTTATGTGATGTTATATTTAGTTTTGGTTCAAAAACATGGATTCGTATAAAAATTAGACTATGTAAGATTCAATCTCATGTATTCACATAGCTAAACTTCTCTCTGAATAATAATTACTGTCTAATCCTTTTGTCAAATAATCAGTTATTGGGGGTTCGCGTACTAATAGAAAAACTCCAAAAGCATTATGACGTTTTATAGTACATATATACAAGACGAAATTTAATGGGCGTATTTTAATAATAGGTCCGTTCATGTTTACAGAGCAAATATATTTAATTGTTTAAATTAATAAGTACATATTCTTATTGATAGTCCGAATTTTATTACTACAACAATCCGTTGCACATTCTCAACACAATATATAAAATTGATAGCATTTCGAGTGACTTTCTGAATAAAAACGTAATTAATTTTCTCTAAGTGACCTCGCAGACACTTTATCGACCTGAGGGTCATGTCTAGACTTCCGATAAACTATTCCGTCTGAAGTAAATAAATAATAAAATTCAAGAGAAATAACTTATCGATCAATCATGACAAACACGGTTCAACGTTCCAAGTAACTCAATAAGTGTTTTTAATACAAACCTTGCTCGTTTAAGAAAATGAATCTGATTGATTATTCATACCCTGACTATTAAGTCAGGCAGGCTACACAATATGCAATCGTATAAAAACAAATACTCACCTTAATTTTATTTCAATCTGGCTTTTTTTGTTTAGGTTAGTGTTCAGAATAAATAAACTAACACAGGGGTAAATACATTTATGCAGTCTTCTCTTAGCCGCACATCAGAGTGTGTTATTCTATTGTTTCACCATAAATAAAACACAGCCCACTGAATCATCAGGCACTACAATTTGGGACTAGATTTTCAGGAATAATATGTACAGTTTGGCAGCGAGATATCTGCTTACATTACACTTGAAATAATGCATGCCGGGGAAACAGGGGACTGGTAGGGAATTCCAAATCTAACCCTTCGAAAAAAGTTGAGGTGTTATAGCACCTAGTGCTCTTTACACGTAGGCGTGGGATTTTGCTCCCTGTCGGGGTTCTGGGGGTATTTAGGGGAGCGTTTTTAGCTCGGCGGAGCAGGTTTCATTATAATACTTGTCAAACAGGCACAGGAAACATATACTTAACAAAACTCTTTTCACGATGTCATGCAGAAAACGAATTAAGATTTAGATTCGTTCAGGGCTGACGGAACGAGAGCAAGCTACGCCTGTAGAAATAATATTCTCGAATTTTATGTCAAGCTTATCAACTTTTACAACATGCAACGGTTTTATTGGTCGATATGTTGTCAGAATAAAAGATGTAAATATAAGCTAAATAATCAAAATAAAGAAATTATCCTCATTTGAAAAATCTAGAAATATAAAGAATGAAATGTAAATGAAGGAAACATAAGCTTTAGACAACCAGAACTTTAACCAACTACTTACTGCAAAACTGATATCAGGTTTCACCTCTATTAAATTATTCAATATGTCCGCAGCAACGACTTCTACAGTGGCAGTGCTTTGCTTGAGCAAATTTAAAAAAATCCACATTTTTTTAATATCCATTACGTAAATAAATATTGAAATATTTTAAATACTTATTTCATTGTATATCTTAACATTTTAAACATTCTTTTTTTAACAATAAAAAAATAATTAAAAAAATGACGGAAACAATCTTGTGCTAACGTTGGCTCAAAAATTTATGAATATATATTTGTATTTTTTTTATTTTTTGCCACGTTTTTTAGGAACTTTCTTACAGTTAAGCGACGTCTACCTAGTATTTTTGTTTTTAGGGAATTATTATATTCTCTGCTTAATTAAAGTTATGTGAAAATATTTTAGCACTGGTTTCCCCATGTGTATGGACATAATCATTGCTAAAATTCCGCAGAAGTCCTGCACTAATTGATAAACTTCTTTAGAAAAGATCAGTGTATAAAGGGCGAAGTAACTTATATAATACTGTCTTACCCAAAAGAGTACATATTCTTACAGAATATATGAATTAATATACATAATAATATATTTGATATCCGAAAATATTATCTGAACTTAAGTTCGTACCTAGAATAAAAGAGAAGATCATTTTGTATTATCTATTTTGGGTCTTACTGGTTCTTGCTGGCATCCAGTTCAACCAGGTTTATTTCTCTTAGCACGGCTACAAGAATTGATTAAGATCATAAATGTTCAATATTCATGCTGAGTATACACACACCGTAAAAAAAAAAAACTCCGAAAAAGTATGCGTCGGCAATCTTCGCATTATTATCAATATCCGTATAAAGTAACACATCAGGTGGTGAAGTTAAAGAAGCCAACATCTGAAAAGAAAAGGCTAACGAGGATATAATCCAAGTAAAAATGCATCAACCAGTATAAAAAAAGAAACTACACAAAATAAACGTATTCTTATGAAAAATGATTCCAGTCCAGTTAAGTAGCTTACATTCTTTTGTTTTATCTTGTATACTACACACTTAAAATTGTGTAGACCGACACGTTTTAGTTGATAACTCTCGAATAAAGTAATTCTGAAAAAATAAATATTTTTATATTTAAAGTTCTTTATATTTTCAAATATTTATAAACAAAATTGAAGTTTAACTGTATACAGCCAGCAATTGGGCCAAAAGTTCCCCATTCTTAGAAAACGAGCTATAATAGTAACTGGGTAAAACATATATATATATATATATATATATATATATATATATATATATATATATATATATATATATATATATATATATATATGTATATATGTATATATATATGCGTGTATATGTATATAGATATATAAATACCCATTCACATACACTTTTCACGATAAAGCGAGAACCCAGAATTAGATAGAATCGAGCAATTGCATCGACAACGGACAACGCCAGACCCAAAGTGGGATTCGATGTATTGCATCTCACCAGTGACGTGCTCCGACATAGGTGCGAACCCAGGTCGTCGCACTCATGAAGTGTGCATTACTGACGACCTAACCGTTGTCCGTTGTCGATGCAGTTGCTCGATTCTATCTAATTCTGGGTTCTAGCTTTATTGTGAAAAGTGTATGTGAACGGGTATTTATATATCTATCTACTAGCTGTACCCGGTCACGCGTTGCTGTGGCTCAGTTTGTTAAAATGGAACACATGTGAAAGTAGAGAAAAGTTTGATTTTTTTTCAAGAGAATGTACAAATTATTTTTTTTTAACAGATGTTAAGAAAATAAACAGAAAAATACTTCCATCATTAATTATGCAAAAAAATAAATAAAATACGATAAAACTTGCTGAGTATGCACTGTTTTACGGTTGTTGTAAAAATGGAACGGAAACTTAAATTTTGCTTCATTTTAATCTTTCTTAATTATTTAATTGTCCTCCCCCAACGAATATAATCAAAACAGTAGCATTCAACAATTGTACTTTATCTATATAAAACACAAAATGGGTGTTTGTATTACTGTACACATAGATTCGAAAAAGTTGTGAAAAAAACAAAAAACAAATATATAACAAATAAATGTTATCAAAGCCAAGATAAGTTACTTTTCTGCCAAACTGGATAGATATATTTTTCGTGTTTTTATTCAATGTAACATATTTATTCAGCTCGAAAACCATACAGTGTTTACCGATGTATTCGAAAATTCAAGATGGCGTCTCACACCCTCATTAACACCGTAAGTATGGAAGAAGGTGTTATAAATAAAAAAACTATACAAAATTTATAACATCTTTTCCCACACTTACCGTGTTAAAGAGAGAATCAGACGCCATCTTGAATGTTCCAATACATCGGTAAACACTGTATGGTTTTCGAGCTGAATAAACATGTTACATTGAATTGGGAAAAGATGTTATAAATAAAAAACCTAATGAAATACTGTTAAAAACTCGCTCAATACATGTTAATGCGGCATAGGTTGACATATATTCGGCGTGTTTTTAATAGTATTTTGTATATTTTTTTTATTTATAACACCTTTTTCTATACTTACGGTGTTAAAGAGGGTGACGCCTTCCTGAATTTTCGAATACATCGGTAAACACTGTATGGTTTTCGAGCCGAATAAATATGTTACATTGAATAAAAACACGAAAAATATATCCAGTTTTGCAGAAAAGTAACTGATCTTGGCTTTGAGAACATTTATTTGTTATGTATTTTTTTGACAACTTTTTCGAATCTATGTGTACAGTAATACAAACCCCCTTCGGAGGTTGGAATGCCCCCCCACCTAAAATGTAGTTGGAAAAATCGATTTTATAGTGAGGTTAAAGAATGGTTAGTCTAAAAAAAGGGTGAAAAACAAAATAATTATTACCAAA